>NW_007377485.1:462766-468431 GCF_000475195.1 Diaphorina citri | reverse complement strand
AAAGTTACACAACTCAAGAGTTGAGAATCTTCGCAGATATTTACCAAGACAGGTTGAAACCTGCTGATGGAACAATGGAAGAAAACAGGTAAGAAACAAGTTGAAGGGAGAAATTTTCGCAAGTATTTACCAAGACAGGTTGAAACCTGCTGATGGAACAATGGAAGAAAACAGGTAAGAAACAAGTTGAAGGGAGAAATTTTCGCAAGTAACTGAATTGAAGTGGGGATGATCTTGACAAAATGAAACACAATATTGCAATCATATGCAGAAAGCATTACTGAAAAGAAGGGGGCATAACCAGAGTGTAGTCTTTAAACTGTTTATGTTGATGAAATTAGGGCTGCCTCGATGGAAAATATTTTCCAAGTGTTTGCAGGGTGAAGCACAATTCTTTCTTAGTTATAAAACTGCGATATAGCATATTACATAGAGGATTTCACCAATGTCTTAATGAGAGATTTCACTAATAAGAGAATTTTCAATGATCAAAAAGAATTTTTAATGATCCAATAAGGAGGAGTTTTTAAAAACATTTTTTAAAAAAAAAAAAAAAAAAAAAAAAAAAATCATGTCCCTTTCAGAAAGGAGGAAGTAAGAAAAACATATTGTAAAATTTTCACTTGATAAAAATATTATTTTTCCGAAAATCTTTTTCCAGCTTTAATCCCCATTGTCCTATATTGAATCTATCGACGAAATCGGTCAGAAAAAGAAAATTCAGGTAGCAAAACTTCAATAGGATATTGAAGTGAAAATATAAGACAAGATGATATTACATAAAGATGTGTCTAGGGAGAAAAAAATTGTTGCAATTTTCGAAACCTACCTTTGATTCGGGGGTATTATTTTCACGGTTTTAATAAAGAAGGAATATAATAGAAATTCGTTACCGATTTCCAATGGAGGGATTCACTTTTGATTTAATTACGTTCAACCGTTCAAGTATCCTTTGGATCAGAATAATTTCCGTCGGAAATTTATCACAAAGTGTGGAAATTTCTTTGCGAAGGTCCGTGGCTTAGGCACGATGTTTCTTGTCCAGTTTCTTGCAATTATTGGACAATGTTTTCTGTCCCAATTTCTCTTGAGAAATCCCATATTCAAAAATTCGACTGATCAAAATAAAGGCATTGGAAATGTTAACGCTGTGACCTTGTACTTCGAAGACCTCATGGTCTTCATTCCACTTTTAAATTAGGGCTGCCTCGATGGAAAATATTTTCCAAGTGTTTGCAGGGTGAAGCACAATTCTTTCTTAGTTATAAAACTGCGATATAGCGATATTGAGAAATCACACTGCGATATAGCATATTATCATATTATATAGAGGATTTCACCAATGTCCTAATGAGAGATTTCACTAATGGGAGAATTTTCAATGATCAAAAAGAATTTTTGATGATCCAATAAGGAGGAGTTTTTAAAAACTCCTGTTTGAATCATTCAAAACTCCTTTTTGGATCATTCAAAATTCTCTCATCAATTCATTGGTGAAATCCACCATACATATTGTATTTGGTGGCAATAACCTGTTATCAAGGTTTGCAGGATTTTCATTAAAAATGTCTTTCTTCAACCCTTGTTGTGAAGGATTTTTCTCATAACCTCTTGATGAACAACGCATTAGAAAACTGTCATATGTAGCTTGTAATCTACGATATTGTATCGTTAATTCTTCTCTGTGGAAAGGTTTTATTGGTTAATTTTATATTTCTACCTCTAAAGATGTGACAATATCACAATAATTGTCATAATTTGCGATTTCTCTATATTGTTACTCGTATGTTTTTTAATTTTAATCCGTTTTCATTACAAATGTCAATCATATTCAAAGAATTCTTTGATTTAATTTAAAATACTGAAGAGTTTATTTATTTTCATTAATTTCAGATTTTATCAAATTAATACCTATTATGAGTATGATGAATGTGAATTATCCTGAGTTTTGAAACTTAATTCACACGAGTATTACTATGGAAATGGTTTTCATAGAAAATAGACTACTCCAAATAAATGGCTTCTCCGATTCAATGTGATTTCTCAATTTTTTAGCCTTAAGATACCATGTTTTACTTACAGTATGATCATTTCAAAATAAATAATTTGATTTTCTGACATATTCTGTGGAGACTTCAGCATACCTACGTAGTACCCAGGTATTTCTTCATCACCTACCGTCGAAATCACCTCGGTTCGATTGAAGATTGCAGCATTTCACATCTTCTTTTCGAGCACAAAGACTCGGAGAAATCTTTCAGATGTGAGGCCTCCCCCTATATTCTCTGATTTTTCTTGCTCACACCTGCTTCTAATGAAATATCCCCTAGAATGAAGGGGGGCCAATGTCGCACCCTCAAGGAATCCTCTACAGCTTGTCCTACCGGATGAACATGCTTGTAGTTCCGGTTTTTTAAAAAGGAACAAAATATGAATCAGAACTGAAATATAAATGTACATACCCTTAACATGAAGAAAAAAAATGTCCCAACCCATGCTTTCTGTGGATCTGGATCGCTGTCGCTTTGTCATATGTAAATGAAGCTTGACAATTTTATGTTGATGTATTCAGATTATTCAATTTGTTTTAACTATTGGAGTTGGATCACAAACACTTATATTTATGAACAAACATTCTCACTATCAAGTCAGACGGAAGTCAAATTTGGCAAATGAGATATTCGGAATTGATGCTTAAGTGATACTTGGGAGGCAGTATTTTGTTCATAAATATGGATGTACTTAAGTCTGTTTTGAAAGGTCTGAAAATGTACACCACAAATAACAACATTGCATTGAAAATGCCTCTAAAAGTCTAAAGCTAAAGCATCAAAGTGCACTCACACACTGTATATTAACTTTGCAATAAATTTATGCAACAGGTCATTTAAATTCACCTTTTTCTTCGTATTCTAAATCAGAAAAAAGGAGAGTCCCTAAAAAAAACCAGCTTTAAGAATATGATGTGTATTTTTATTATTTTCTTTTGCTTGGAGATTTTTTTTTCAATTATGGAACAAGAAATCTTTAAGATTTTAATACTTCCTTGACTTTTTTCTTCAGGTACACAACAGCATTTTAGAGCTCATATTGTATTCTGGTGTAATTTATGATGCAAGACCAAAATCAAAATCATAATTTATTATCTTTTGATGTTTCCTTTTTAAGATCCAGGTTTTTGTAGCCGAGTGAACACTGTTCTCATTTCCCTGTGTGTCATGTTTCTGTTTTACTGCCTTGGTACTTTTATTGTTCAATGTTCATAGTTTCATTGTTCTGAGGTGTTAAACTGTTAGAACTTTGACTATGACAAACTGAAAAAGCTTTAAGTACAGCTCAACTTTTCAACCTATTTGTTGAAGAATGGATTGCTCTTTATTTTACCTGTCAGTGATTGCTATAATATCGAACCATTGATACTAAATGTCAACTGGCTAAGAATCGTTTTCTTTACAAATAGAAAAACTTCGTCGAATGAGATTTAGTTGTAACCTTAGTTTGTAGTGGCATTATTTATCTAAAAAGTTTTCTCGAATGCGTAAGGACATAGCTTTAAGAAAACACAAAATTCACTACAAGGGCAAAGAGGCATTGTTTTTTTTTAACCTTTGTCATCCTTAATAACACGATGGTCCTTACTAAGAAGCCCTGCACGACCTCTAGCAACCACCCTATGAAGCTGAAACACTGAACAGACATGTCGGAAACAAAAGATTCTGATCATCTTTGCGCAATGTGCATCTTATCTTTTGTCTGAAATCATACAGTACCAGACAAAATCAACTGTAAAATGTAAAAAAATCTCAACAATACCACATAATCAGATGATCTTTTCGAATCTTTCCTGATTCTTGATCCCCTTACCATCCGATGAAGATTTTGAGCAGACAGCTGATCCTTCTTCTTTTATGAACATTAATTTCAAAAGATCTATATTTTCTTAGACACAAAAATAACAATCCGTACTCTCTCGTAATAATAAAAGCTCACTCCTATGTCCGGGATACGAAAATGCAAGTCGTTACTTACATGTACCTACCTTTTTGGTCTTACTCCCCAAAATGAGTAACTTATCTTACTAGAAAACCAAGTGCAAAATTCCAGACATCTTATCTTTGCAAACAGGTATTTTGCTACTGCAAGTCTATTATTGTTTTCTCAATTTCAATGACAAAACTTGAAAATTGACCTACATTTAGAATCTAGATTAAATAAAACCTGACACCTATGAGTACTTTGTTTGAGAACACTGACGAATAACCTAAATTTTGCCTAAAAAATATAAATACCAAATGAGACACTTAGAAAACCACCTCACATGACACTGTAATGTCATGCTTACTAGATATTCTACCTACATTTATGGCTAATTGATTTTATTAACCCTTCCCTAATGGAGGAAGAAGATGATAAATGAAATTGGTGGAGATGCAAATTTCACCAAAGTTATTTTCTGTTGATCATAAACACTTTGGTGGAAATTATGTCAATAACCCTTCCCTAATGGAGGAAGAAGATGATAAATGAAATTGGTGGAGATGCAAATTTCACCAAAGTTATTTTCTGTTGATCATAAACACTTTGGTGGAAATTATGTCAATAACCCTTCCCTAATGGAGGAAGAAGATGTTAAATGAAATTGGTGGAGATGCGAATTTCACCAAAGTTATTTTCCGTTGATCCTAAACACTTTGGTGGAAATTATGTCAATAACCCTTCCCTAATGGAGGAAGAAGATGATAAATGAAATTGGTGGAGATGCGAATTTCACCAAAGTTATTTTCCGTTGATCCTAAACACTTTGGTGGAAATTATGTCAATAACCCTTCCCTAATGGAGGAAGAAGATGATAAATGAAATTGGTGGAGATGCGAATTTCACCAAAGTTATTTTCCGTTGATCCTAAACACTTTGGTGGAAATTATGTCAATAACCCTTCCCTAATGGAGGAAGAAGATGATAAATGAAATTGGTGGAGATGCGAATTTCACCAAAGTTATTTTCCGTTGATCCTAAACACTTTGGTGGAAATTATGTCAATAACCCTTCCCTAATGGAGGAAGAAGATGATAAATGAAATTGGTGGAGATGCGAATTTCACCAAAGTTATTTTCCGTTGATCCTAAACACTTTGGTGGAAATTATGTCAATAACCCTTCCCTAATGGAGGAAGAAGATGATAAATGAAATTGGTGGAGATGCGAATTTCACCAAAGTTATTTTCCGTTGATCCTAAACACTTTGGTGGAAATTATGTCAATAACCCTTCCCTAATGGAGGAAGAAGATGATAAATGAAATTGGTGGAGATGCGAATTTCACCAAAGTTATTTTCCGTTGATCCTAAACACTTTGGTGGAAATTATGTCAATAACCCTTCCCTAATGGAGGAAGAAGATGATAAATGAAATTGGTGGAGATGCGAATTTCACCAAAGTTATTTTCCGTTGATCCTAAACACTTTGGTGGAAATTATGTCAATAACCCTTCCCTAATGGAGGAAGAAGATGATAAATGAAATTGGTGGAGATGCGAATTTCACCAAAGTTATTTTCCGTTGATCCTAAACACTTTGGTGGAAATTATGTCAATAACCCTTCCCTAATGGAGGAAGATGATAAATGAAATTGGTGGAGATGCCAATTTCACCAAAGTTATTTTCCGTT
>NW_007377485.1:426773-462750 GCF_000475195.1 Diaphorina citri | reverse complement strand
TATGTTGTGTAAATTACAATTATCAGTTTGTTCCAGAAGGCATTAATAATGGCTCTTCAGAACTGAGCATGGTTTTCCACTGATCTGTTCACTCTTCAAGGAACTGACAATAAATTGTAAACTTTTCAAAACAAAGGTTACAAAGTTCAATTCAAGTGGTCTATTATTGGCGCCCGACCGAGACCTAGATTCCTGATTTCCAAGACAAATACTTGGGTATTATTCCTAATTTATAAAAAAAAGTTTGTATAGTTGATATGCTTCTTTCAATTGTTTATCTGCTATAAATAGCATAAATAGCATCATAATTGTCATAATCAAATCATAATTGCCTACATACACGTATTTACTATCCGCAGGCATCCCTATACCTACCTCCTTATTATTAATCACTAAACAGGAACACAACGTAATTGCACACTGAATAAATATAAAAAGGCACCTGTCTATTCTGTATCAGATATTTGATTGGTTGAATCATTCTCGAATCTGATTGGTTACTGAGCACGTGTCCACCTGATCTAAGAGCGAATATAGGTATGCGTTTATAACAAAACAGAATCATTTGAGTTCTGGTAGTTGATGTATTGAGGTCGTCTTCTCAATTTCAAAGATTATTTTTATATTTTCTCAAATTTAATATTTTTTTCGAAAGTTCTGATAATTTTATATTCAATTTAATTTAATATTTTTGTGAACTTCAGTGTTTAATATTCATTTAAGTAAAAAATAAACAGTTTTTTTCATTATTTAAATTATAAATGTGTTGATAAAAATTTAATTTTTAGTGTTTACTAAATTTAAGTGCTTTTTTTTTATAATACTTGTGTTTTTCACGAAATATCAAAATGCGTTATAGTTACGAAGAAACGGATTCAGATCTGCAAAGGTCTTCTCTGATCAGCAAAAAAAGAAATTACAGTCATTGTCCCTTGAAAAAGAGACCAGTGCATTTTATTAAGGATTACGATGAGGATGAACCGGACTACAAGAAAATTATTAAAAAAGGTAAGCAAGTTAAATATCTTTCGTCAATCTATTACTTATCATCATTTGCTCAAGAAATTCCAAATCATTTTATATTTGTTTTTTCGGTTTTCTTTCACCACGTGGTTAGGTTTTCTGATAGCCTACCATGTAGAATCTGTTGATTTTCGCGAATCTGTTGATTTTCGCCTAAACTCAAAACTACTTTCCTTGACTGTTTAGAACCCACATGTACTTTTCTCTTAATATACACATACTAGTATTTTTGTTACCATCAGAGAAGCTGTAGTATTATTTGATAGAGTTGAATGTCGATTCCTCACGCTTTACATTTCTGGATGCTATTGGCTCTTGCCCATTTTGATGTAGGTACAAATTACTTGATTACCTACTAGTCATTTCTTGTTGGGATTACTTCTTATGAAACCACCTTGTATTGAAAATGATCTTGGCTTATATTCTATAGATACTATACTTTATAGGTACACATATAGCCATTTTTGTCATTAAAAATAATTTTATTTAAAATGCAATATCATTAATAATTATTCAAGTGATATTTTTCTTGTAATCCTTAGATTATTCAATGCTTGACGCTTTAGTTCAGTGACACTAGTACATAAAGAACTTACTTAGACTTGTTTTTCCTTGATGGCAAATTGATGATATTGATTTCATTTACGTAGGTGGTAAGTGGCTTTGGTTTATGGTGAACTTGTGTTTGCATGTATGTTACTAATGTTCATCATCAGGTGTAGCTTGGTCATCATTTACATTCGTAGGATTTTTGTGATTTTCATACTTAGCCTTCATAGAATATACATAAAAAAAAGCTAAAAATTTTCTCGGACTATTGATAAAAGTCATCTTTAATTTCTTGACTTATTTGTCTTGCTTTTGTATACCTACTACTTACAAGACAGTCTATACCAAAAAAATCCCATTATTAAAAATTTCCCCTAGTATTTTAGCATAGACTTCATAATACTGTGGTGGTCCTACGAGGATGGTTTTTCAAACCAGTATTTTTCTTGAAAATAAACTTTCAGTCTTATCAATAGAGCTGAGTAAAAGTTGTTTATTGTACCTCCCAGTTATCTGAATTTCTAGATGTTCCTAGTTTCACCTCTGTGTCACTTGACACAGCGCTCTCCTATACAAAAATATTCCAATATGTTGTTTACAATATATTTATATTCATATTCCAGAAGTGTTAAATACTAAAATAAAGTTTAATATTTATAAAGAGTTATCTATCTTGAAAAGTGTAAATATAAAATAAAATCCATATAATAAATGTCAGGAAGCTCATATTAGACTCGTATAAACAGCAAGGGGCATTGAATAAACTTGAAAAATGTTGCTTGATTCTAGGGTTTTACTGTTTGCTTCTTTTTTGCTTCATATGTACATGTACAATGTGTGTAGGTTTAAGGTAGGTTAGGAGAAAGAAATTCAGCTTTATCACAAGATCGATGAGAAGACTAACATGTTGCCATTTTTATATCAAACGTAATATTTCTAGCTCATTGATATCAGGTACTCCTGTGTCTTTATTTATCAAATAATCTTTTCCATTTGAATATCTTTAACTGATTGTTTAATTTTTCTTTGTGTTACAGAAACGGAAATGGATGAACCAGAGAATTTGAGTACAAAACCACAAGACCTGTCAAGTAAAGCCCCCGCTACTGGTGTTGCTCTACATACGACGCCCTCTGGTGTGATTATTCCTCATCCACTGATTGCATTGCCACCACACTTTCTGAGCAAAGCAGCAGCCAGACCCTTGGAGCCCTTGAACCTGAACACCTCACTGGAACATGACTCATGGCCACAACATCCTTACTTGCCATTCTATCATTATACCGGTGCTAGTGCATTCGAACCTCCGTCACCTCCACGTAGTGGTCTCTATCATCCACTCTCTCCAGCCTCTAGTACTTCCTCTGCATTCCATCCCTTGTCACCATACACTTCTCTTCCTGAAGACCTATCATCTCCTGGTAGTGTGGGAAGTAGTAATGGAAGCAGTAGTAGTATATCTAGTGGTAGCAAAAAGAAGAACAAGGACTCTTCGCCAAGATATCAATGTGCATTTTGTTCCAAATCTTACTCCACCTACTCTGGCCTATCCAAACATCAACAGTTCCATTGTGCTGCCAACGAAGATTCCCTAGCAAAGAAAACGTTTAGCTGTAAATACTGTGAAAAAGTTTATGTCTCCCTTGGTGCTTTGAAAATGCATATTAGAACCCACACACTGCCCTGCAAATGCAATGTTTGCGGCAAAGCCTTCTCCAGACCTTGGTTACTACAAGGACACATCCGAACCCACACCGGTGAAAAACCATTCTCTTGTCAGTACTGCAACCGTGCTTTTGCAGATCGATCTAATCTTAGAGCTCACCTGCAAACGCATTCTGACGTGAAGAAATACAATTGCACCAGCTGTAGTAAAACATTCTCTAGAATGTCATTATTGACGAAACACATGGATGGCGGTTGCTCAAGTGGTATGCAGCCTCCGACACCACCTTCCCCCCAGTACCAATGTCAGCCTATGTATTAAAGCACGGCTCACTTCTTTACATTTGTTCAACCTAGTCGTTCTTTATAGAAAATCATATTAGATTCAATAAGTTGTGCTACAAAGAAACAATTGCACGGTGAAATAATACACAAGTCACCCAAGTATCAATTCCAAAACTTTTTTACCAGCAGTTTAGGTAATTGATTTTATAATTCCATATAAGTTACTCTGAAAAATTCCATAGACTTAAAAGTATAATTTATTGCGATCACAACAAGAAAAAAGATCATATGAATTTTAAAATTATTGTTTCTTGTCCTCGCCTTCTCTTAAATTCCAAATTCTATTCGAGAAAGTCAACAAAAATTCTTATATGATTCTCCACCCGACCAGTCTTCTAATTGTTAATCCTAATTTATGATTTTTGGGTGTCAAATGGAATTCAATCAGAGAAATTACCTACCTGCTTGTGCTTAGCTTTGTGTCTAAACAACTTTTTTGTTTTAATCTCTGAGTACTAAAAAAGAAACAAGTTGATAGTGGTGATTTGGATTATTTCGTTGGTGTATTCTGGTTCATATTTGGTATTTCTTTGGAATATGCTGAATACAAACCTGTTAAGTTTTATTGTCATGCTATAGGAAGTTCAGTTTTGATCTCTCTAGTCAGTAAGTTTTATAACGTACATTTCTTCTATTGCTATACCTTTGTCATTGAATTATAATGAACTTTTAAGTACACAGATCTAAACGAGTACATCATCTATTCATCTCTCATTTCAATCTGATTTAACATGACTAACTACTTGGTTACTGTCTGGGTATTTATCATGTCTGAATGTGTACCTACTTGAATTTTCATTTAATTTATTTCTTGTAAATATGTTTTTCCATTATTTATTGCTATTCCCTGCTGTATGTTTATTTTAATAACAAAATTTAGTGTGGCCCAAGCCAAAGTTATAAGAACTTAGAGTAGCTTGATATCTCTCTAAATTTCTTTGTACATACCCACTTATTACTCTTGATTTATTTTTCACAATAGATGGGATAGAGATGCCTTTTTTGACTCGGAAGTTGTATCCAAATTCCAAATCTCTTCTTGGAATGTTTTTTATGTAATGTAAATAACATGTTATCCTAGTCATGAGTATTTTACATTTTAATTTGGCTCCAAAATTATTTTATTAATTTTCATTCAAATGTAAAATACTTATCATTTCTTCAATTCACACTCGTGCCTTAAATTTAACGTTTAAAGCTTTTCCTAAGTAAATATTTGAAGTGTATGTTTGAACTTAAATTTGGTTGTTGTGTCTGGTAAGGTATCAGAGACCGAAATTTTTCCTCAAGATTATCTTGGTCTTAACATTAATGCTTATTCAACTCTTCTGTCGTTCATTCATATATTTTATGTGTTCACTTAATTAATTATATTATTTCAAAAATATCCTTTTGTAAATTTTGTTTTGTTTATAAGATTATTTTATATATATTTTTATACTGATCTTGAGATATGTTTACTCTATGTATGTAAAAGAAAAGAAACTTTTCCCAAAAAAGAAAAAAAAAATCACAAAAAAAGCCCAAAATAAATATAATACAAATACATGAAATGTTTCATCTATTAAATACACTAATTAACCATTTGTTCTTCTTTCTGCTGCCATTTCTTACAGGGGAAAGGAATAAGAGATTGATGAAATATTAACCTCGATCCACTAAAAAGCAATTGGTGGAGATGCCTATTGCACACAAATTCTGGAATATGAATATAATTTAATTACATCTAGAATTAGAAATACACGTACATGTATGTAGTATATAAATATATATGTGTACCAACTCCAGAGTTCGGACAGATATGAGTTGAATATAGGACAAACATGAGATTATTCTAGGGCCCAGCAAATAAAGCCTCGGGAACTACGAATATCAGCACTGAAACTATAAAATCCTTAAGTTATACAAAGTATTTAGAAGTAACCACTTGGATTTAGACATTTTGGACCCATTGTCAAAGTCCCTTAGATAATAATAATATGCACTGTCACTAAAAATTCAGCTCGGTGAAATTTTGGAGTGGTGGAGATGCCTCATTCACCGTAATTATTAATACAGTCCAAATTCTGAACCACTATCGCTGATAGTTCTAATGATGGGTTCAGGACAATACTGATGAGGAGCTGAGTTGGTTGAAACTACGCAACGCTAATATACATATTGTGCGGTGTTTATTCATCCTGCTCGAATAGGACAAATGAATCCCTTTATCCCAGAAGTAAGCACTACTACATATTATTGTTATCAAATTCTTAAAGAAGTGAGACTAAAATTCCATACCTTGCTCTGAGATTTGAACCCATGACCTCCTGATTTCCAAGCGCGCACCACCGAGCTACCTAGACAGAGAAATGCTTAGACACACCTGCACCCAGCGCTACACTAGGACCAAATGAAGATAAATAATTAATTAGTCTCTCCATACGGTGCTTTGCACACAGACATTAAATAAATATTATGGTTATGAATACGTGTATTTAATATTATTCAGTCCTAGTCCTATAACGTACAGTTGGAACCCAGGAAGGTGTCACCTAGTCACCAATAGTGTCTCGTGTTGCTATCACATAACTTATGGAGATATGCAAAACAGTGCACGGATCACAGGGTGTCTCGAAAGGTCTGTCGATATAAATGTATTCAAACTCGAAATGAACCTCTCTAGCTTGGATCAATCGGTACGATTCAGCGCAGCGTTCAAACTGATCAGGCAATGTCGAAACCCAGATATCGTAGATAAAATCAAAGGATTTTGGTGGAATGAAAAACACACACAAAAAAAGCTTATAGATTGGTCGTATGATCGTTTTATCACCAAAAACTCAGCTCAGTATATCATACACTAGAGACACAAAATACCATACACTTTATCTCTGAGTTGCTATTTCTCGATGAAATCACAAAGCATCAGGACGCAGAATGCTGAAGTTATTAAAAAAATGATCAAGGTATAGTGTTCAATGTTCAGGTGTTAAAGTCAGTGTGAAGTGAACTCGTACTCCAGTTGCTATGTGTGGCTGTACATTGGTTAACTTTATATGGGTTTGTAGATAATGGCAAAAAAATGATAAAAGGAAAAATATATTGACTTGATATCTAACTATGCGGGTAGGTACAAAAGGTCCCTAAAAGGCCACATCTTTAGCCATAATCAGTACGTACCAGACTTTTTGAGGGTCATTAAGGAAAGATTGAATAGTACAAAAAAAAAAAAAAAAAAAAAAAAAAAAAAAACAGTCGGTACCAGTTTGCTATTCAAACCTTCAGTCCCAGGGACTAGCTTTAATTACTCGGCCGCCAAAGGACATTGGAGTTTTATCGAACTCATTGTCGATCTAAATCTTGGCGGAAAAGCTGAATTCACATTTCTTCTTTCTTCCTTTCTTTTCAACTTATTAATCACAATAGATCTAAACACAGGTTCTAATAGTTATTATTACGTACATTCGTCTCTGTAGGGGGAGTAGCCAGACACACGACTATAGAAACCTCTTGGTATTTAATACCCGCCCATCAGCTTTCGACTTTCAAAAATACAGTGAAAGTTTTACGAAAGCTTTCTACTTCTCTAAATAATTACTTTTCAAGCAACTTGTACTTACAGAGGAGGGTGGTGACAAGTTGTGCTTTTTTTATGCTTTACTTTTTTCTGACCGTGTCACATAACCTGTACAGGGCGTCCCGAAAGTTTTCCATTTTTAGATATTTACTGTTAGTGAAACCTCAAGGTATCCAATGTACTTACTACAGAAAATAATCGAACCCTTGGAGTCTTAGAGCTCCATTATTAAGTGGTCAATTTCCTAGATAAATGAGGACATTGTCAATAAATAAAACCCCATAGTAAAACCATATAATATGTAATGGACTGACTAATTAATTATCCTGAAAACATAAAATTATATCCCTGCCTTGAGAATATTTTGGTGCGTTTCCAGTCTCTCGGCATTTGCCGATCAGCATGATACATATTTTTCCATTTGTCCAAATCGAAACAGATCATGTCGAGTGAGTGGAAACGCATCACCATTCTCCAGAAAAGACCATTTTTATACTATTGGTCCTTTTGCAGTTCAATTCGCGATCTATTTTCATTTTCATTTCGATATTATTTATTTATTTATTTTCATTTCGCGATCTATTGTTAGCTATGATTTCGCCCTGTATCAAATGCACTCCATTTGTCTATGCATATCTATATCTAGTCCTCGATAACGATAACATACATTTCCATACAATAGAAACCCAGAACCACAAATGTTTCTCTTATGACACGTATGTGCACAGAGCGAGGATATTGCGGATTTACGACCAATCTCTCGCTTTAGATTTTGACGACAGACTTATCAGATTCCGTATAATTATTCAATGAATCAGTTGTGCGTTGAAACCAGGAAACGGGAAAAAAGACAAATGATACAATCGAAAACGACCCGGAAACCAGTCTTGTAGAAAGTGTATCGATATTGTGTTATGACAAAGCATGGCACACGTTGAGTATTTGCTGTTCTATCACATTGATCCTTGATATGAGCAATTTGTATCATCGGGCCGGGGACACATAGATTAGTTTTCTTTCATGTAACCGTAACGCTCTTGGTTGGAAAGCAGTCTGTTCCATCTGGTTTTCTCTATTCAGACATCAGAAGATAGCTAATTACTTATATTAGGAAATGATTTCACAGGTTGTAGTTTTATTGAAAACACAACAGGTCCCCTAATAGCAAAATTTCCAATTGATTTATTTAACAATTTCAGGACAGGTACTGATATTGGAAATACCAAAACCTGCTTTAATAATGGTATCTTCAAAACACCTTCAAAGAAACTTGTAATTTTTAACAGCTTTGACACAAGTGTCAAGACCACCTTCAATATTTCTGATACTTTCGTTCGGACAAGTTTTTTATTGAACTTTCTGATGTTTTTAAAAATCAATAATATTATATTCACGCTCATTTGAGTCCAAGAAAAAAAGTGCTGGACTTAATTTGGATCAGGTCCTCAATTACTTAATTAATTCAGATTTAGATAAAGAAACTTGTAATTTTTAACAGCTTTGACACAAGTGTCAAGACCACCTTCAATATTTCTGATACTTTCGTTCGGACAAGTTTTTTTATTGAACTTTCTGATGTTTTTAAAAATCAATAATATTATTCACGCTCATTTGAGTCCGAGGAAAAAGTGCTGGACTTAATTTGGATCAGGTCCTCAATTACTTAATTAATTCAGATTTAGAAAAAATAGAATTAGTTAAATGTCATCTGGAGTTCAAACTAGAAAAAATCAATGCCATAAAAATCACACATTACGATTCTGTCGTATCATGGCTTAATGTACTGTTTTGACATCTATATTTTCCTCTCCTGATTCTATTTTATTACTATCGTTTTCACAAATATAGTCATCAAATCCACACTGACAATATTTTGATTCTTCTTTATAAGGATCGATTTTAATTAGAATTAAGATCTTCGCTGGCGATGGCAAACTTTATCAACTCGATCAAGTATTCTCTCGTTTTCAAAGTTAGACAAAGTTTTGAACATAATCTCATTATCGGGTGAACTATTGAGCATTGCATAACACTTTCTCATTTCTAGCACCTACATTACTGTAATGGCGACTAAAAGCATTGACTTGTAGACGTATGAGTATTAATACTGGACTGGCACATAGGTACATAATTACTTTCCAAAAATCTATCCTAAAGTCGTCGTATGGTGAATAAATGATGATACACCTTTGTTAAACATATTTGATGAAATCGCCAGTTGATGTTGATTTGTAACCAGGTAACCACAAATCATAACACAGTATCTATCTATAAAATTTATCAGTATCATTATCTGCTCTAAAGTTTATCTTTAAATGCTACTCGAAACGTGACAGTTTTTTGTCTTTTTAGACTCTTATCAAACTGGTATAGACATTGAGCAAACAAACCTGCAAATTCAGAATATCAATCCAATCCTGACTATTTTCTCAGGAAATATTGAACAGTTTTCTATTTCGTCAAAACCTCGACAGTGTCACGCAGTTCTAACTGATAGGGTTTTAGGGTAAACACAGGCCGACCACCTTCCCACAAATCGCGTGTGAGGTCTCCTCGATCGTCTGAAGTCCATATTGATACTTGATCTGTGATGTGTCGCTCAGATAATCTTATCCCGCACTCTTATGCACATCTTAATTGCATACTTTAACAGGTTTTTTTTTCAATAAACTTTCAAATACGAAGGTGTTTTGTGATAAATTTTTATAGAAAAATATACCATTAAAGAAGATTACGGCATTATTGTGATAGTCCCCAAATTTATGAATGGATTTTAAAAATTTCAATTTAGATTACATTAAAACCTTCTCGCTTTTTATGTTTGAATTTCTACATAAATATTTTGCTGCAGAACAATATTGTCCCTTCGTCCAAAACAGGATGAGCTTGTAAGATGTATATTATTTACGAAATGGGTATTTTGGGATGACTAAAGAAAGTTTGTAGGCAAGATAAATACGACCAACCAGAATAGGCGAATTGCTCGGGTACCATTTGGCCTGAAAGCAGCACCTCTTTCCTAACGTGTGTGCTCTATTCATTGTATTATTTTGCTGCAGAACAATATTGTCCCTTCGTCCAAAACAGGATGAGCTTGTAAGATGTATATTATTTACGAAATGGGTATTTTGGGACTAAAGAAAGTTTGTAGGCAAGATAAATACGACCAACCAGAATAGGCGGATTGCTCGGGTACCATTTGGCCTGAAAGCAGCACCTCTTTCCTAACGTGTGTGCTCTATCTATTCATTGTACTCGAATAGAACGTTTTTCATCGCCACATAATAGAGAACGCAGAGAAGTATAAATTGATTGAGATAATGAAAATCCTCGGGGCGAACATATCTCTACACGCCGTGATTCCACCTGTTACGCAAGACAACAGATTGTGAACGCTAAACTGATAGGGGGCGTTTGTACCTGTATGTTTTGAGCAGCAGCCAATTAATGAAACCAAATTAATGCCCGACCAGAGTGTATAATTATTTTATTATTTATGAATTTCTTCGGACCAGAGGTATTCGATATTATTCATGGATGTGTACAAGTTTATGCATACAAGGTGTTCGCATGCGGGACTTCATATCTATTGTACTTTATGCAAAAGATGCTACTGATGTAACCATGCAATCAGCAGGTCGTAATCATGTTGAAATCGAACCATTCGTTTATTAATATCAGATTATTTGAATAAATTTCTAATGCAATCAACATTGTTGCTTCAAGACATCCATTTGAAACTGAATTTAACCAATTTTAAAGGTAATACCTATACCTACATTTGCCAATTAAATGGACTCAAAGCAATCTGGAAATTGCCTCAAATCTTGCTTCAGAGTTAAGTATTGAATGTTCTATCTACCAACATCTTTTGAAGCAAGTGATCTTCTCGGACCAAGGAAAAATGAAAATATCAGAAATATCAGAACTAATAGTAACTAGATACAAAATGAGTCTCACTTCTCACTGTAGCCAATTTAATTTCGTATTGAATATCCACCTGACGATGCATTGACACATGTGCCATAAATTCTGCACAGTGCATAAATTGATCTAGTGTATTGACCATTCCAAAATAAAGTAACGATACTTCTGAACGCCACGGGAAGTTCTCTGAAAAGATTTAACAAATAAATTCTACTCACTCATTTATCACAAATACATCTCGGATACATACTAGAAGCTAGCTAAGATCTTATTTAAGTTTCTCGAAGGCTAAACGTAAATATAGATCTTTTAGATCAGTTACAGCGTTTATTTCTCTGATAGGGTAGCAATACCAAAAGATAAGTAGTTTTTGAACAAATTTGAAAATTCTTTTCAATACAAGTTACAAGACCATTTTCAAGCAGTATCGTTTACCTATGTATTTGGTGGAAAGATTAGTACAAAAGAAGCATAAGCAAATAGTGGTTATGCATTTGGGAAAACATTTAGCATGAAAGGTGAATTCCTACGTAAAAAGTCCTCAAGTCAAAACAGCGAAAAATTATTTTAAAAAGTTGAAAATTCAATTTTTATTTTACGTTACAAGGAAAATTTTTAAACAGTTGCCTCTGATTCTTTAAAAAATCGTTTATTTTGCCATGTTTTGAAAAACTAAATGCCATATTTTCCCAAAATAAGTGCCATATATTGCCATGTTTTATAGTGCCATATTTTGGAAAAATAAGTGCCATATTCTGAATGAACCATGAAACAACAAATAATTTATAGCTATGTATAAGTAGACTGATGAGAATTAAAATGCCCTTTCTGGATCAAACGCAAATATTGAAATAAGCAAATTAATAAAACTCGGCAAAGATTTTACAAAGCCTAGCAACTAGCATCAAGGAACACTATGATACTTCTTTACACGCTGTACCACGCAACCACTATGACTATCAACGTATATCTTTCCGTTTAGTGTAGCAAAGTACCCTAGTTAACTATTATCATTATCAACATTATTATGAAACGTTGAGGGGTCAGAACGAAAGGGCACTATAAAGTAAAAGCTTGTATAATTTCTAATCTCAATAATTCTTATTATTTCTTATGATATAATCAAATTGACATTAGCCTAGATCTGTACCAAGTGGTGCTAATAATGTATCGAGTCTATCAGGACCAATCTGGTTGCCCTGTTCACTGTTCAGCTCGACTAAAGGTTTGAACACATTGTCAATATCAATTGGGCCAATATGGTAGGACTGTGTTGTCTAAATACAGTTCCAAAGGGGTTTCTAGTGGAAATAACATCGCGTGACACGTCGCGTCAGTTTCATATGAACTTCCGAGTTTTCTCCAAATAACTATCAGAGTCTTTGAACTTTTCAAGAAATATGTTGTAGGTAGTCTTTCTTCTACCATTGATCATTTGGCTGGCGTGCCAATATTCCGATTGGCCTTGATGTGGATCAAATGTCTTCGTGTTTTGGACAAGTGTTCAGACTAACCTGATCTTTCAATATTCGACGCCCTTAGATTTTATCAACTGACATTTCGCAAATAGTACGGAACCCAAACTTTAATTATCTTGATCCCATTTCATACATCCCACGACAATCTCTTAATTACCTCCAGTGACTTCGGCCTTCTCAACATCGTTAGCCTGTTGAGAATGTTTGAAATGCTGTGACTATAATCAACTATGCGGAAATGTAGCTATGGTGACCGGAGAGTAACCTTTCCAGATAAAAGCACAGTGGTTGTTATTATTAGTGACAGCAGTAGTTCATTGAAATATAGAAAAAGCCCCAATCGGAGCCCTAGTTGACTCCATAGGACCGAAAAATTTTAAGCAAATATTCTCGTGTGATGATTTTCACGCACTTTCGTTAAAATCGAATCAACCGTTTGACAGAAACACAGAACATGAAACAAGCAGAAACACAGACATTAGGTATACGAAATGGTCAAGTTAAAACTTCGAGTCATAGTGGTTGCGTGGTACAGCGTGTAAAGAAGTATCATAGTGTTCCTTGATGCTAGTTGCTAGGCTTTGTAAAATCTTTGCCGAGTAGATTATTAATTTGCTTATTTCAATATTTGCGTTTGATCCAGAAAGGCCATTTTAATTCTCATCAGTCTACTTATACATAGCTATAAATTATTTGTTGTTTCATGGTTCATTCAGAATATGGCACTTATTTTTCCAAAATATGGCACTATAAAACACGGCAATATGGCACTTATTTTGGGAAAATATGGCATTTATTTTTTCAAAACATGGCAAAATAAACAATTTTATTTTTAAAGAATGATAGGCAACTGTTTTAAATTTTTCCTTGTAACGTCAAATAAAAATTGAATTTTCAACGTTTTAAAATAATTTTTCGCTGTTTTGACTTCAGATTTGGATTTTTGAGGACTTTTTACGTAGGAATTCACCTTTTATGCTAAATGTTTTCCCAAATGCATAACCACTATTTGCTTATGGTTCTTTTGTACTTTTTTTTTTGCAAAAAAATTATTGTTCTTAAAGTTTTATGTTTTCCCCTAAAAATGCTTAAAATATGGCAAAATGTATGGCAAGATAAGGCTTTTTAGGCCTTTTATGACATTTTTCCAAATTTCGCTGAAATATGGCAAAATAGTATGGCGCCATGACAATATGGCATTTGAACTTCCTTGTTCATTAGTATTAGAAATCACCTGTACTCCCAAATGCACTTCTCTCCTAAAAGTAGATATAACAGGTATTATTCGACACAGTCTTACCTAAAAATTTGTTCATTTCCAAACACAAGGAGGTCATCAATATTTAAATCTGCTCCACTATCACGACCTTAATGAAAACATCGTACACATACCCGTACAGGCCATGTTTTTGTTGGAACTCAAAATTTCTAGTGAGATCATTCATTTGCATTTACATCAAAATAATCCCCGAAACATCAAAGCTCGCCGGTATTCAATTGTGAACACGCTGTATCAGACAACAAAATACACCTTAACTCTCGGGTTAATACATTACATGTTAAAATATTATTACCAAAGCTCTAGGCGAAACTGATAGGTGCTCTACTAGTAAATTTGAAATTTACATACCATCTCATAGCTTGAGAGACTTGACTGACCACCATTCTGTAATATGTTTCAGGATTATACACCCGCTAGTCCGCTACCTTGCCCAGTGAACATGATTAAAGTGAGTCGGCTTTACCATTTACTAGTTCATTTAATTCATTAAATTTTTTACTCGGTGATCTACGCGTTTCCTACTCCGAGCTTTTGAGTCTTGCAAGTATTGCCGAAGAGACAGGAACTGCAAGAAATGAGAGGTTGAATAGATCAGTTGCGCTTACTTGGCTATTTAAGTTTCTCGAAGGCTAAACGTAAATATAGATCTTTTAGATCAGTTACAGCGTTTATTTCTCTGATAGGGTAGCAATACCAAACGATAATTAGTTTTTGAACAAATTTGAAAATTCTTTTCAATACAAGTTACAAGACTATTTTCAAGCAGTATCGTTTACCTATGTATTTGTAGGAAAAAAAAATGTCAAAAGTTCTAATATCTTGGAGGTTTCTGTCCCATGGAGAACATTACACTAATACAAGTAAGAAAAACACAGCAAATACTTGCTGGTTAAACTATTGTATGAAATACAGACCGACAAAACATGCTGTTCTTCTGAAACTAATGGAAGATCCTACTGTGAAATCAGTCACTGTTATGATGAGTTGATGCCAGACAAATTGGAAAAGACGAGCAAAATCCTGAACAATCGTCTTCTTCGTCCAGAAAACACAATTTGCCAATTATTGTATCAAGGTGGAAATCAGATTCCAATCCCATATTGAGTGCAACCACCATAACAAGAAATATGAAACAAAATTATTGAAAGGCTTCAGACCCGTCCAGAGGCAAATGTTATCACTTCATTCATCAAAACAATAACTCAGCTCAGTATATCATACACTAGAGACACAAAATACCATACACTTTATCTCTGAGTTGCTATTTCTCGATGAAATCACAAAGCATCAAGACGCAGAATGCTGAAGTTATTAATGACTCCCGCTTCGTTTGTTTGTGCGCAAGCGTTTCTGCGCATTTTGACGTTAAGTCTGACGTCACAACTCTTTGAACTTTGTCATTCGAACGGCAATTAAAAATTGAATTTTCGACCTTTTAAAGTTACTTTTTTGGAGTTTTGACCTCAGATTCGAATTTTTCACAACTTTTTACGTAGGAATCGACCTTTTATTAATAATATTTTCCCAATTGCAACTGCTCCATTGTTTTTGTCAGTCGATTCACTTGTTTTATTATCGCTTTGAATTCCAATATTCCAAATCTATGATCAACAATATTACCATGGTGAATGGTCCTTCCCTGGATACATTCTCTACTTGCTTCGATTACTTTGATTATAATGAAAACTATTCAGGATAAGTTTAGTCACATAGCTAACAATCCAACCGTCACTGACTCCACTTAAAGCTACTATCCATGTCCATTTGTTACACTTAAAGACAACATATAGGAATTTATTAAATATCTCTGATAGTCAAGTTGAGAGTATCTTGGACGTTATCAATTTCAAGAGATAATGAACCAAATCTCTTAAGCCTATCACTATGATAGCTAATATAGAATCCATTACGCCCACAACCATCCAGTCCGCTCCTTATACAGATGCCTAATTCCAATATAAATATGAAATTGAATAGTAAAAAGATATTTGGCATATTTTGAATACTCACAATAATCAGTTCTAATGAAATCAAAAGAATAGGTACTCAACTAAATTGATTCCAACAGATACCTACTAGCAGGTCTCTTATTAAGGTTAACTAAACATACAGAACATAATTATTGTATTCTGGGGCTTATCTTGAAATCAAAAGAATAGGTACTCAACTAAATTGATTCCAACAGATACCTACTAGCAGGTCTCTTATTAAGGTTAACTAAACATACAGATCATAATTATTGTATTCTGGGGCTTATCGACATAGAGGTAAAGTTTTTCGAATAATGGTCCATTGAAAGTTGAAGACTTGGTGGTAATATGTGAGCTTGATTTGGTTGAATGGATGAGATTGCCTTTAGCCTTTGATATGTTCTCTTGATGAATGGAAGCTAAAAAGATCACTAAACTGACAAATTTTAATATCACTGGTGCATGAATTTCCTTTGGATTCACTGACTTAAGTTGCTTCCCTTTTTGAAGTACACACCGCTCCTACATATTATGATATCTACTCTTGGAACCTTTCTGGGACCTCTGCCGCTAAATAGGTAGATTTAAAGAGAATCTGTATGGTTGGTTTTTTGGCAATTCCACATGTCTCCTGCTAACAAGGTGTGCGTGGATTAGCCTTGGCATCAGATATAAATTCCTCTAATAGTGGAGCAAAGAATTTAGTCTATAAAATCAGATGTTGAATGATTTGAAAATGTAGGTACCTTCGTTATAATAGAATTGAGTTCTAAAAAAAAAAAAAAATCCAGTAGATTTTTAACATTTGACCTCTTCAATATTTCTGGTCGTTTTAAAAAAAAAAAAAAAAAAAAAAAAAAATCCAGTAGATTTTTAACATTTGACCTCTTCAATATTTCTGGTCGTTCCATAATAACTGGTTTCTAGATCTTCCAACCAAGTGTACCTAGTTGGAATCCAGGGCCTAATTTTATGGGCTATCATATCAGTAATTTTGAGAAAAGCAGACAAAATCGCTTACGTTGTGATGATCTACATGATTGATCATTAATTTATCTGCTGTCGCCGAAAATTATCAATACTTCAATATTTATCAATTTCTTCTTGTGAATTATTGTTGAAGGAAATCTTCAAGATACCTACATGTTCAATAAAATTTTAATAATAGAAAGTATATTTCTTTGACTTCAAAAAAATTAATTCAATTTTAAACGGAAGGATGAAGTGATTCTCCCAGATAATTCCATAATCTCCAGGATGAACTTTACCTCAACTCCCACGTACCGCAGGAGCCTGATCAATTTGATTTGTTTGTTGAGAGACGTTAAACATGCAGGGAGAACGAGTCACAACTCTAGTTATGAATATTAATCTAGAAGAACTCATAATAAAAACAAATTTCATAAATTACAGCAAAAAATATATATTTATCATATTTTTATAGCCAAAGTATTGGTTTAAATTAAAATTTGCAATTAAAAATACCTTGTACTCGTATAAAGTTGCATGTAAAGTGTTATGTTCGTCTTACATGTTCCTAGTGAGAGGTTCAAGTTGTGTTTGGAAGTGAGAACATTGCAAACTGTGGTCATGTTGATAAATTCCACAATGATAGTGAGCCTTTTCCAGCATATAATTAAGCCCTGGTGCTCCCTTAGAAAGTCGAGTGAGAAGATAACTTTGGCAAGAAAATGTCCTTTTGAATTTGGTCGTCACGCCTTCTGTACTTTCTTGCTACTGTTCCCTGGGACATGTGAAAAGTGCAGCACAAACGCAACAACCTCTTCAATACATATTTGAAATACATATAATAAGGTAATAACATGATCCAGTTGTATGACGTCTGTTTGCCATCCAATATGTCACTTGCCTTCTCATACTGAAGGTAACGTTTAATTACATATGAGAGCCAAGTTGACGTCTTCCAGTTCAATTTAACTTGTAGAAAGGACTCTCATAACCCTAACCAACCCTAATTACACTTCAATATCCATGAGTTATCCATGTATCAATTAATTTAAACCTGTTTATTAGAAGAAAAGTGCGTTTAATGAAGTTCAATTTTCACAAGTCACTCAGTATTAATTAGAAAAAAAACAAGAACACATGGCTAAAGAGTGGTAAACCACTAACCATACGTTATTAATCAAAAGTTACCATATTAGAATATACAGGCTGTGCTCGAAGTTAATGGTGGTAAACCACGTTCCCACTTTGGGTACGATTTGGTATCACCTGTTACCATATTAGAATATACAGGCTGTGCTCGAAGTTAATGGTGGTAAACCACGTTCCCACTTTGGGTACGATTTGGTATCACCTTGTGTCCGAAAACCCAAGGAGAGGAAATTGAAATTGAATGAGCCTTGAGAAAGTTTCATCCTCACAGAACCATATTTGATCAATGATTGGGATCATCAGAAAAGATAATCAGCTAAAACGTATTCTCCGTTACCTACTTGAAGTATAAGACATACCCTACTACAAGCTTCAGTAATATCAAATTTACAATATGGTATTTAGGAACCAACAAAAACAAAGCAACCTCTAAACTTAATGAAACCTCAGACCTGGAACCATGAGGCAAACCTAGAGATAAGGCTCCTAACTGGGGTATCCGTATCAGATATTATCATTAAGAAATTATTATTTACCTTTCTGAAAAATGTAATTAAGTTGGGTGCTATTGGGCTATTAGAGGATTGTGGATCTGGAACCTTTTGCTGTCTCCTGGTCACCTATTTAGATAGAAGAACAATACTTTTGAAATCATTCCTGTTTATGGAATCATGTGTAGCACCTGCAATGAAGTAAACTGAGTAAAATTTCAAATTTTGTAAAGCTTGGAAGTAATGCCTCATTTGCCATCAGCCCTTAAAGATTTCTTCCTTTTTGGATAAATCCCTATAATGATATGTCTTTGAAACAGGAAACCTCGAGAAAACTGTTAATGGTCAACCCTATCAAACTATGTATTATCCCGTGCCTTTGGAATTATTCGCGAGTTAAAAAAAGGTAGGTGTGCAATTATGGCACTGCACCGTATGGCATTGTATATAAAAAGGTCAAAAGCCGTGAAAAGAATTTAATTGAAAGCCATCAAAATTAATGCCTTTTCGAGAAAGTTGGTAAAGTTGACTCCTCGGGAGTCAGGACTCACGACCTACAGTGAAAGGGCTAGGTCGGGAGCTATTGGTGGTGTGTGCTGTTTTATTGATGGATAACAGATGGGGAACGTATCAGCGTTACTTTCGGTGTCAAGAACTTATCAGACGTGAGGATTGGGTCATTTTCGACTCGGATACAATTTCTGGGGCACCTGCTAGTCATTTCGAGCATGCGACGACCTTGCTTAGCATTGTTTTCTATTTCTTCTTCTGAGTTTGGTTGTTTACAACTTGGAGTTCTGTTGTGTTACGAAAATGTCAATGCCATGTTATTCATGACTCAGACGTGGCCACGGTTTGGTACCAGCAGAAACAATAGAAGTGTTCTCCTAACGAAACATGCTGTCTTCTTTAAATGTGTCATCAAAGAAGCTATGGGACCTAGTAATTTAAGGCTCTAAGGTAGAGAAGACGGCTTCAAGAGAAACCTGTACCACCTTTAGGAATGAAGACCAGAAAACTCTGATACTGTTGATCTTCCACCTGATCTGATTACGTTGTGTGTGTTCAAGAACAAATCTTTCACTCAAATACAATCTAACATAGCTAGTTGGTTCAATGGTCATACACCCTTATACCTTTACTTTAATAGTAGGTATGGTCCGAGAACTACTAGCCTGTACAGCAAAACCAATAAATAAAATTTTATCAATTGAACTTAGCAGCGCGATTACAACATTGTGTACCTAGATAAAATTTCAATATTCCTACATGTGATGGCGCCAAGTATTAAAAATGATTTCAATTTTTTCTCTCTTCGTCAAGAGAGCCCTTCCACCTTGACTTTAACACAGCACAATAATATTGTTCAATTGCCTCAGAGCTAAAACGCCCACGCTTGAGGGTGAACATTTGAATGTATCGCATCAGAATGGACTTCAAGCTCCGAGAAATGTATAGCACACCAGAGAGAACTTATTTCATAACGCACACACCACAAGAACCAGTTCCACATCTCAGATTAGTGAACCACAATACAACTTACAGGGCCATCCGTGAGGCACGTCACACGAGAGAGTGGGATCATAACTATTCTTCATTCGCAATAAATCTCAAAATGAGACAATAGCACTGAGATTAACCTCTTCTGGTATTCGCCAAAAGTGTCGCCCAAAATATTTGATAATGTAAGGTTTTCCTCGTTTCCAGGGGCACTGTTCAAACCGAAAGGCGGTAAACTAAAAATTCAAAGACACTTGACTCTCTGACATTTTTCCAAGTCGAATCACTAGATTATTCGTCTTCACCCAGCATTAGTGGAAAATTAAGAGTCCATTTTATGAATAAGAAGGTGTGATTTGTAAACTTCAAGACAAAACAAGAAATGCACTTGCTGAAGTGTCAATAATTGAAAGCTGGAACATAATAGATTCACAAACTTCTTCAGAAAAAGAACATTTTCAAAGCAATGTAACCTTAGAAGAAAGCCCATTTCAAACTTTGAAGCACCTGAGGAAGGCTACTGAGCCAAAAAAAAAAAATAATCTTGTGAACCTACTATATCAAACTATCCACAAAAAGTACCAAAAAGATGATATACTACTTTACCAACTCCCACTTCATCAAGTGTTGTGATTTTCTCTGCAAAATTTCGTCAGTCTTCCTCGGAAGTTGAACTACTGTTCGTCTACTTCTCCTAACGAAACATGCTGTCTTCTTTAAATGTGTCATCAAAGAAGCTATGGGACCTAGTAATTTAAGGCTCTAAGGTAGAGAAGATGGCTTCAAGAGAAACCTGTACCACCTTTAGGAATGAAGACCAGAAAGTTCTGATACTGTTGATCTTCCACCTGATCTGATTACGTTGTGTGTGTTCAAGAACAAATCTTTTACTCAAATACAATCTAACACAGTAAGTTGGTTCAATGGTCATATACCCTTATACCTTTACTTTAATAGTAGGTATGGTCCGAGAACTACTAGCCTGTACAGCAAAATCAATAAATAAAATTTTATCAATTGAACTTAGCAGCGCGATTACAACATTGTGTACCTAGATAAAATTTCAATATTCCTACATGTGATGGCGCCAAGTATTAAAAATGATTTCAATTTTTTCTCTCTTCGTCAAGAGAGCCCTTCCACCTTGACTTTAACACAGCACAATAATATTGTTCAATTGCCTCAGAGCTAAAACGCCCACGCTTGAGGGTGAACATTTGAATGTATCGCATCAGAATGGACTTCAAGCTCCGAGAAATGTATAGCACACCAGAGAGAACTTATTTCATAACGCACACACCACAAGAACCAGTTCCACATCTCAGATTAGTGAACCACAATACAACTTACAGGGCCATCCGTGAGGCACGTCACACGAGAGAGTGGGATCATAACTATTCTTCATTCGCAATAAATCTCAAAATGAGACAATAGCACTGAGATTAACCTCTTCTGGTATTCGCCAAACTGTCGCCCAAAATATTTGATAATGTAAGGTTTTCCTCGTTTCCAGGGGCACTGTTCAAACCGAAAGGCGGTAAACTAAAAATTCAAAGACACTTGACTCTCTGACATTTTTCCAAGTCGAATCACTAGATTATTCGTCTTCACCCAGCATTAGTGGAAAATTAAGAGTCCATTTTATGAATAAGAAGGTGTGATTTGTAAACTTCAAGACAAAACAAGAAATGCACTTGCTGAAGTGTCAATAATTGAAAGCTGGAACATAATAGATTCACAAACTTCTTCTGAAAAAGAACATTTTCAAAGCAATGTAACCTTAGAAGAAAGCCCATTTCAAACTTTGAAGCACCTGAGGAAGGCTACTGAGCCAAAAAAAAAATAATAATCTTGTGAACCTACTATATCAAACTATCCACAAAAAGTACCAAAAAGATGATATACTACTTTACCAACTCCCACTTCATCAAGTGTTGTGATTTTCTCTGCAATATTTCGTTTGTCTTCCTCGGAAGTTGAACTAGTGTTCGTCTAAACGAGTAGAACTTTCGTTACATTCAGTATAATGTTCTATGTACAGCATACTATAAATATAAACATATTGAATCTGGTTGTATTCCTATATCTATCTATTAGCGAGCTAGTAAAGTTTAGAAGTAATGCACCCATAAGATGCCCTTGGTTTCTTTTTGGGTTCAAAGTTCATGGTTTGTCTCCAGAAATGTTAGCAAAGCAGATCAGAATATAGGAAAATGTTGTAGTGGCAGTGGCGAATGTTGAATTCTTTTGGAATGGTCAGATCTCCTCGTACTCTTTTCGATGATTGGCTTACAACTGCTGTTTTGGTCTCAATTTTTTTATGTTGTTTTGACTAGTCATATTTATGTGTTGGTTTAAAGACTGCCAAGTTGTGTTTGGAAGTGAGAACATTGCAAACTGTGGTCATGTTGATAAATTCCACAATGATAGTGAGCCTTTTCCAGCATATAATTGCTCCCTAAGAAACTCGAGTGCTCCCTAAGAAACTCGAGTGAGAAGATAACTTTGGCAAGAAAATGTCCTTCTTTTGAATTTTGGCTGTCATCCTTTTGTACTCTTTTACTACTGTTCACTGTGGGACGTGTGAAAAGTGCATCACAAACGCAACAACCTCTTCAGCCTCAACCTATTTGAAATACATATAATAACATGATCCAGTTGTATGACGTCTGTTCACAATGAGAATGAGAAAAGTTTAATGTCTAATTAATTCTCCATAATATAGTTGAAATATTATTTGATTACTAATACCATAACCTCATATTTTATATCTTCGGTATCTCAATCATGCTATGACAGCAATCAGCAGTAGTACTTATATTGAGAAATCCACAGAATATACCTGCTAACTTATTGAGAAACCCACAGAATATACCTGCTATCTTATTGAGAAATCCACAGAATATACCTGCTATCTTATTGAGAAATCCACAGAATATACCTGCTATCTTCTATTCAACGCAGTTATATTTATCGTAAAAGTCGAGCTTAATGTCTTTGCAGTTCTAATAATTCTGATTTTGAGCTTCGGAATATTCGCACCATACCGTTGTGACTCAACCCTCCCATGGCTCTTTTCAGAGTGGGAATTCAGCTATCTCCACCATTTTCATTGTGAAAATTCTGACGTTGCGACTCAACCCTCCCATGGTTTTTCCAAGGATTCTGGCCCCAGGACATTCTGCAGTACTGAACCATACAAAGATGTAGAATGGAACCTTCATAACAAAACATGTTACTGGAAAGAACTGACCGAATGTTCTCACCTGACCATCCGCCTCTGGTCTCATATTTATAAACACAGCACTTGTTACTGAGGGCTTGTCTCATTTTATGCACGTACGACTATTGGGAACAATTTGTAAAAAAAAAAAAGATTTATCCTTTCATAATTGTACAACTTTTTTTACGAATCTATTGAACTCATATTGACTGTTTTGAGTAAATACTGCGTATTTTTGTAGGTGACGTGCATACCTACTTTCCGCGTAGATGGATATAGGAGGTTTTGCCTGTTGGCCATATTGCTCCAGTAGGTTTAGGTTCTATTATTATTTTTTCCCCCATCGATTTTGTCTTTTTTTATGATATATATGTAAAACAAATATGAAAATCCAATCAATTATAAGTAGGTACTGATTCCTATTCACGTTGATATTACAATACAGAAAACTGTGTATACCGTCAATATACCGAGTACATACTAAGTGAATAGAAGCATGGCTTGGCCTGATTATTTTAAAGTCCAAACAATGACAAAAATGGAATCATTGAAGAATAACAACAACAAACACAACCAAATGAGCACGGTTAGGAAAAATCTAAATTAAAGACGAGGGTTGTCTAGAAAGTGTAAACTGCTCCCAATAAATTTCTTGGACAAAAGACACATGAGAAAAGAGAATCGTGTAAACTGTTCCTAGAATGCACAGCGATCAGGGCTGTACAGAGTTCTAGATCGTGTAAACTAATCCTAACAGTGAGGTGAAATAAAAAGAATGCTCTAATGAAATCATTAGTAATAAAGTTGGAATCCGACCAAAAATATTTATGTTCGCTGTTATTAAACAAAGTACAGAGACTTGAAGCTTTGTCCAGTGTCGAAGCTTTACTTTTCAGCCTTTTACAAAAGGTGCATTTGAAAGCGTATGTTACAATGAGGATGGGCAAAGTTTTCCTGTCTAAATAATTCTCCATAATATACTTGAAATTTTAATGTTATTTGATTACTAATATCATACCCTCATATTTTATTTCTCCCGTATCTGAATCCTGTTATGACAACAATCAGCAGTAGTACATATTGAGAAATCCACAGAATATACCTGCTATCTTCTATTCAACGCAGTTATATCGTAAAAGTCGAGCTTAATGTCTTTGCAGTTCTAATAATTCTGATTTTGAGCTTCGGAATATTCGCACCATACCCTTGTGACTCAACCCTCCCATGGCTGTTTTCAGAGTGGGAATTCAGCCATCTCCACCATTTTCATTGTGAAAATTCTGACGTTGCGACTCAACCCTCCCATGGTTCTTCCACAGTGGGAATTCGGCCATCTCCACCATTTTCATTGTGAAAATTCCTCTTTTTCCATCATCAAAAACATATAGCATCCACAATGTCCCCCAAACCACCCGCATACGACTGGCCGACACTGGTCCAAAGTGCACATGTGTTCCGAACGTAACAATCCCATAGGTCAAATGGTCTCAACTTTCTTTTTCCAAACTCTCGGCTACAAAGTCTAGCAGGGGAACGTGTGCTGTGGCTTTGAGTTATGTTTGATCACGTCAATCTGTTTGCTCGCGAACAAATTCACTAAGTATCTACCTAATAGCCGGCGACATCGGAGGTTTTGATTAGTTGGTTTAGCTTTGTTTTGATCATAGTTGGCTTTAGCTTTGTTTTGATCATAGTTGGCTTTAGATTTGTTTTGGTCATAGTTGGCTTGAGATTTCGTTCGGTACAATTGTGTCAAATGCCGGCCTCACCTTCGCTCTATGGGTTATGCTGGAATCACTGCCAACTCCACAAGGGTTTTGTCGCCAAATGGATGACATTTTCGTCACAAAAAGGCGATTGTATTGATGTGCCTTTGTCTTTTGATTATTTCTGTTAATTGCTGAGGAGGTACTTTTCTTACTCCAAGTTCCTAACATACATATCAGGTGTCTTTGTACTTGATACTGGACTGGGGATAGAAGATATTTCGTCAATGAGAGAATCTACACCCAATCCATCAGAGATTTTCCTTTATCTTAACGGACAACCACACTACAGCAGAATCATTTCAGCTTACAGAGATTTTTTATACAGATATATTTAACTTTTTAAATGATATCACAACCTTCCGATGCAGAAATCGCATGGATTTCATCAAGCCGTGCAACAATGCAGCAAACTCATTATGCAACTCAAGGATTTGAAATGTATAACGGAACACTTTACCCACAAAACAAAACCAACATTTTAATATTTTGGAATAATAAAATAAACATTTTATTGTGTTTCGCGGAGTCAAATGTCATCGGAGCATAAATTTTTTGGTGGTATTTGGTTCGGTATGCAACTCAAGGATTTGAAATGTATAACGGAACACTTTACCCACAAAACAAAACCAACATTTTAATATTTTGGAATAATAAAATAAAGAGTTTATTGTGTTTCGCGGAGTCAAATGTCATCGGAGCATAAATTTTTTGGTGGTATTTGGTTCGGTCCCCCCCACAGTAGAATTTGCTGAGATTTACGACCTCGTAATTAGGTCATTACGAGAAGGATAATAAACTTTGAAATAAGTTTAAGTGTCTTTCTTGTATAATTTGAACATTGCATCAAGGAAAAAGATAAAAAAAGAGCGTTTGCTATGTTATTGTTCTACAGTTCGAGTATTTGATGGAACTTAAAGACGACTTTATAACAAACACTTGGGAAACAAAGATTTTTTTGTCAATACATATTCCCATAAATCAAATTCTCTATTGTTGAAGGTGTCTGTAGTGATGACTTCTCTGACTAATAGTCGAAAAGTCAAACTTGAACAATAAACACTTTTTTTGGTAACGCTTAGAGTGAAAACAAATAAAAAACGTTTGCCTTAAGTAATCCCTTCTCTAGAATTGATTTCCTAATGTAAATGATTCCAAATCCTGAGTCAATAAACTGCAACATGGAAAATGAGGAGTACCGTATCACCAAAGCAAGGGGAGACAACCTAAACAGCTTACCAAACTTCACGAACAATCCGTATTGCACGCCTTGTGACGAGAGGACCAGGAACATCCAAACCTTTAGGAGACATCAGGTATTTGTAGAGATTTGGCTGGACCATTTGGACAAGAAATTGTTTAATATCACGGGAGAATCCCATTCCAAGCATTTTCTTGCTCAAAAGATTGGTTTGGCCATCCAGAGAGGAAACGCTGCATGCATCCTAGGGTTCCTACCGGAAAAGAGATATTTTAGTGATTTTTTTTTTTTTTTTTTAAGGTAGGTACATTTAAATAGGTAATTAAATCTGTATTATTTATTTATTTTATTTTTTATTTCACCTAACAATTCTTTCACAAGCTCAATAAACCTTGAGCTGAATCCTCCTCGTCTAAAACTTTTGCAAAATAGCTCAAGTTTTTCTCGACTGAGGAGGGAACAGCTCAAAGGAAGAAGGTATATTCCATCTTTTGTAGAGATTAATTATGTTATTATGGCTAAATAGCCGCGATAAAGGAGGGCATCAAGACAGGTGCCCTGACTATCACTAGGTCTCGACTACGGGTGACCCAAACCACCTGAGCGTATGGTTGATCTCACCCAACATATGGCTCTCGTGCCATGCTTGCACCGAGGTCTCTTATAACTTTAATTTCCTTGTTATCTATTATACGGACGTAAAAAAACAATGTATAAATAATGTTCTTCTAAACTATTGTGGACGGGATAGTTGGGAATCGCACAAGTCTAGAACCTAATCTGAGCAGGACAAGTCTAGAAACATTCTTCGAAATGATATGTGAGCAGGACTCACAAGAAAAGGCTATGTACCGTTCCTGATGGCAAGTTTTGCGGCAGATTTTGTATTTGTGTATGTATCATGGGAATTTGGATTTATTGACACCCTTTTAAAACTAATGTGGTAATTGTAATGAATTAATGATCTATTTAAAGGGGCTCAGAGGATATACCTAATGAAAGAATGATTAGTCAGCATAAGCATAATGTTGAATCTTTCCTATTGAATTGATTTATTTTGTCAAGACAAATATTTTCAGTGAAAGAGTCCGGAACAAACATACATGACTTTCAACGATATTTAAACGGGAGAGCAAAAAACATACGCCAGATTAAAACAAAATAGGCATTATCAGGTACTTCTTGATACCTGCTGAGATAATTTAGACATTATTAGATAGGCAGCCAGTAAGATTGCGACTCGCACACACAATGCGTCTGAAAAAATAAATAAAAATGCTCATATTAAAAAAGAAGAGGATAAATCTACACCTAAATGTCTAAATTTGGTTTATCTATTAACGAATGAGAACTTATGGCTGGGATACACAAATTGGAATTATAAAAAGAACAGCATATGGCTTTTACACTATCACTATCTTATAAAAGTGGTCTAATAAACTAGCAGCTCCTAATAGGAAGACGACAACATGTGCCGCGGACACTTTGTAAATCATCGCTAGTGCCGCTTTATATTGTGAGCCCATGACTCCGGTTCCCCCCAGTCGGTAACTTATTGTACAATGCCGCTAATATCAATGTCTTGTACATTACTAGATTGTTACCATCTCGAACTTTACTAAAACTTGCTAGAGTTCAAAACCAAATGAGTGTTGGAACTTCGGACTAGTAGCAAAGTGTCGTCGGAAATATTTGTCAACCAAATATCACACCTTTATTGCACATCAACTAAATTGATAAATAGGTAATTTTATTATAACATGGAAAAAAATCAAAGTAGGTATTCCTACCTACAAAATTACAGGCAGCAATAATTTCGAAGTTAAAGATTTTTACTTTTTTATTTTGGTGTCCAGTAATTATTATATGTAGAGGACTGTAAAAACTTTATAACATGGAAAAAAATCAAAGTAGGTATTCCTACCTACAAAATTACAGGCAGCAATAATTTCGAAGTTAAAGATTTTTACTTTTTAATTTTGGTGTCCAGTAATTATTATATGTAGAGGACTGTAAAAAATTTTAATAGCCCCACCAACGTCGTCGATCATGTCTCAGAAAATTTAGAATGCTTGAACTAGTCAAAATGGAATCCCAATTCTTGGAACGTTTTGGTCCGATCTTTTTTTTTTTGCTGGTATGCCAATCAGCCCCTAAATTATACTCACGGACCTGAGTGCACCCCGGAGCAGCCAGCAGAACATGATGTACCAGACAGTTGATAGGTGGACAGTAGACAGTGCGATGACGTGATGACGTCATGACACTGCCTCGCCGGTGAGAAGGAACAAGGGACAAAGTTTTCAATTTTCATTCATTTGTTCATTATCTTTTACTGCTCACATTATAAGGTTGTCTTATACCACAAATGTGTTGAATATGCTTTCCTTATTATACTGAACTTGCCATATTTAATTATTTTTACACCCTTCCTCCTTGACCTCTTCGTCAATTATCTTAACCCAAGTCAGAGCTCTGGAACTTTGAACTTTTACCAATAGCTCTAATAAATTATTTAACGAGATCTAGTTAATCCGTCAAAGTTCAGAAGTACCCGAGGGTATTCTTGTTTTATTGCTAGTAATACTATTTTTGTTCGGTAGATTGTCCGAGAACTCCTTCATATCGGATTCCACAACTTGTCATTGAACCTGCTTTTGATCTATTGGGAGCTTGTTCCCAATGATAAACCTGAAGAAAGATTTTTTTTTAATTTGCGAGCTGCGCCTGAGGGGTATCCTGGTGTATTTATCATTCCTCCAAAAATATATCGGATTCCACAACTTGTCATTGAACCTGCTTTTGATCTATTGGGAGCTTGTTCCCAATGATAAACCTGAAGAAAGATTTTTTTTAATTTGCGAGCTGCGCCTGAGGGGTATCCTGGTGTGTTTATCATTCCTCCAAAAAATGAATCAGTTGAGTCGATTATCTTCTGGAGTTATTGAATCGTTTCTCGCCTTCATTTGTCATCGGTTCAAGTTCAGTACAACAGTGAACGCGTGTGTGTCTATAACAGTATCGGTTCTCTGCAATGAGGATTGAGCAATGCCATGATTCACTTGATCCTTCAACTTGCATGTGACTTGCTCTTTGCAATAATAATAGTAATGGAAAAATATTGGCCAAGATTTTGTCTTCCGCTGGAGAGAGTGCGGATGCAACATATCCGAAATGCATTGATCTGAAAAATGGTTTTGCGGAATGAACAGATAACTTGATGCCTTTTCACCCAATATCATAATCCTATGATAAACTCGAGATAAAAGTTTACATACAGAGCGAAACATATTCTACCTTGGTTACGTTAATTCTAAATTCTAATTGTTTGATATTAAGTATTTATCTTTTCTGTAAATATACAGCCTAATAAATAACTGAATTGTTTTCATTCTTATTGTGCGAAAAAGCCTTCAACATTTACTTTATCATTGCCGAAAAAGATTCCCAATTTCCCAACATTCATCCAACAAAATCGTCATTGCTGACAAAAGATTTTTACTAGAAAGAAGAAGAAACTCCTAAAAATCAAGAAGTTCATATAAGTTTTCAGTCTCACTTACCTTTTACTTTCGAAGAAGTTGGTGGTTTTGAAAGAGGAAGAAAGGTTGTCTCAATATGTCTTGAAATGAAGACGCCATGCGCCATAGTGATCTAAGATAGTGTAGTTGACCATTTCAAATGTAATGAACTTTAACAAAGCACTCTGTATAATAATGAATGCACTTTTGAATAATAACGAATATATAAGGACAAAACCACGCATTATAGAGAAAGGTTAGACCAAAGAGTGATACTTGCTTAGAGAAAATAATGTACATACTTATACATGTAAAAAATAATAATACAATAAAAAAAACGAGTAATTTGATAATTTTGTGGTTAACCGATTTGCAAACTGCAATATAAGAAAGAGAACAGAGTTGATTAAAAGTTAAGATTAGCTCAGTGATGAATTAACCTGTTTGTACTATCTTCTTGTTTTTTATGTTATTTATTTATTTAAGAAAGTTTCATTAGGTTTTAGAATAGTTCTCAAATACTAGTGCATAGGTTAGTTAGTTGCAATTAATTGAATTCTACACTTTAATATTTATCAATACCTTTCAGCCTTCAACAATCTACTCGTGCAGAGATTTAACAAATGCCTTGCACCCTAAATATCGATTTATCTGTTTCAGTTTACGATTTTGCAACTGGATTGACTGCATCCATATCTTTTCTATTCTATTAGTGTCAAAATAAACCTTTAATGTTTCTTTGACTCCTGGTGTAGGTTGTAGCTTACGTCACGCCTATCAAACGCTTATTAGTATAATCAATAAAACAATCTACCATGGATATAATAAACAATAATAATTATGGTTAATTGTTCTTATATGATATTGTACGTCGTAAATCTCGTATACAAACATTGAACACCCAACACCCTCTACTACTGGACTGGAAGTTCAAGGTGCAATTTGATTAACTTGTTCCACTAAGCTCATAATTATATCTAATTACATTTGTACACCATCTATTTTATTTTCAATATGGTACGATCCGCTGATAATAATTATTGTACGCTTTGGTATTGTGGTTCAATTTTGCCAATAAATTTATATGTATACGGGATTTACGAGGATGTCCATACTGGTCTTAGTCTTGTCCGTTTGAACTTTGAAGTATCCGTGTTGAATATTTTCTCCCTGTTGTCTTTGTTGATCTATATCAGTTAGATTTATATTGATGAAGAGATTACCTACTACGGATTTACGAGGATGTCCATACTGGTCTTAGTCTTGTCCGTTTGAACTTTGAAGTATCCGTGTTGAATATTTTCTCCCTGTTGTCTTTATTGATCTATATCAGTTAGATTTATATTGATGAAGAGATTACCTACTACAAGAAGTATTGTGAGAACAGGTCTCGCTTTGTGGGATGCTTTTGCCTCACATTCCGCCCGTTTGAAAATAGCTTAACCTCACCCAGTATTTTAGATAAATAATGTTGTATAAAACAAGTCGGTCATGTTTTGAAACAAATAATTCGAACCATATAGTATGAACATAGATGTTACATTTAAATATAAGGATTTCAATAATTCACCACTTGACAAGCTCAGCAAACGTGAATTTATGGCCAATTGTAACCTTGAAGAACCGAAATGTCAATTTAAAAGGTTACAAAACAACAATGAAAGAAAAAGAGGTTGGGTCTAACATGTCTGTACCAGAGGAATCTTTACGATGACGGACTGACTGACTGCTTTTCTTCTTATGAACAGCATGAAACTTTGACTTTTCAGTAATCCATCAAGCAGCTTGGCTTCAATGCATGGGTCTAATCATAATAACCTATACAAGAACAAATAAAGACTTTCATCTGTCTTTGGTCAAACAGAAATACCTACTAAAGAACGATGCTAATTTTTTAATCCCTTTGGGAAAATTAATGTGTTAAATAATCGTATACTGAGATTAGTTTTCTATGTAGGTATTGGCATGTGTATCGTGTTATTAGCTTTATGTTTATGAGATTCTAGTTAATTTTAAAGATGTTGCCGATTATACTAACAAGGTTTTAATATATTCATTAAATATTCAACGCAGGAGCTGAACGGAGTAAAATATAATCTAATGACTTTATTCAAAACATCAAACGCCATATTAAAGAACATGTAGTATTAATAATATTCCCTATTATCAATTTAGCCGCAAACTGTGTGGTTGATGTTGTGCGGCTTTTCTTCAATAACATAAAAGACGTTGTTTATCAAAAAATAGGTACTCCTAAGTGAATAATATTATTTGTTACAAAGGAGCGGAAAGTAAAATTGATTCATTGAATTTTTATCAGAATGAAGAAGCTGATTAGTTTGGTATTATTTAAGTTTGCATTCCATTTTAATTAATAACGACCGCATCGGACACCGTCACAAGAGAGAGAAACAAGTTGAATTTTAAATTAACCTTTGTTTACTTTTTTAAATACAATCATGAAACATGTTTCCAGGTTGTTTTTATCTATAACCAATGACAAGAATAACGATGTGACAAGTAGGGAAACATCTACTGAAATGGTGTGAGGTGATACACAAATTCACACGTTGTTACACTTGCTTTTGCCCATCTCTGCTTGCAGTTACTTACGCAACAAAAATGTGATGGCAAAAATTATGCAACTCAGGCATGGAAGGAACCAATATTTACTTTATCCAGGTAGGTAAATTAGTAGTTAAGTGGGAGTTTTCATTCTCCAATCCTTTCAATACCTTAAAATATCACGGAAACATCACCTGATCTGTAGATTACGTAGAAAATGCAGTACGCTTGTTCACAACTTTCTACTTTTTCCCATTTAAACCTGTAGTACGTACATACGTACGTACGTACGTTACGTACGTACGTTACGTACGTACGTTCCAGAGGAATCTTTACGATGACGGACTGACTGACTGCTTTTCTTCTTATGAACAGCATGAAACTTTGACTTTTCAGTAATCCATCAAGGAGCTTGGCTTCAATGCATGGGGCATGGCTCTAATCATAATAACCTATACAAGAACAAATAAAGACTTTCATCTGTCTTAGAAACAAGTTGAATTTTAAATTAACCTTTGTTTACTTTTTTAAATACAATCATGAAACATGTTTCCAGGTTGTTTTTATCTATAACCAATGACAAGAATAACGATGTGACAAGTAGGGAAACATCTACTGAAATGGTGTGAGGTGATACACAAATTCACACGTTGTTACACTTGCTTTTGCCCATCTCTGCTTGCAGTTACTTACGCAACAAAAATGTGATGGCAAAAATTATGCAACTCAGGCATGGAAGGAACCAATATTTACTTTATCCAGGTAGGTAAATTAGTAGTTAAGTGGGAGTTTTCATTGGACCGATTGCAATACTTTCTCATTACCTTGTATAGGTTCCCTATACGTAAGGGTAATAGAAAGTAAAAAGGAGAAAACTGAAAATTGATATCAAGGCATTACAAGCAATCCATAGCGGATATCAAGTGACTAATAATGAAGGTAAGTAAATACGTAGGTTATGAAGATAACAAGCCATGCACTAAGCATAAGTGAAGAACGTATCAGAGACAAGTGCGGCAGAATTACATATAACAATATAAAAAATCTGGTGTGAACATCACACGACTTTCTATTACATTAAACTTCTCAACTGTAAGTCGGACAGTTCTAAAAGTTTCACCAAAACTTTAGATCTACAATCTAAATGGTCATCTAGTAAATTAACAAAAGAACCAAAATCGAAAATGTGTGGTTGAAGATAAAACATTTTTATTAGTTTTTACAGGAATAACAAAATGACAATTTTGATGAGCTTAGAGACATTAATGAGCCATTAAAAAGAATTAAGACTATTTTAAATATAATCATAAACGTTTCTAATTTTGACTGATCGTATGGTTAAAATGTTTTGGTACACTTTCTTGAAAACAGTGATAGAGCAAAAAGTTGCCATGCAGCTAGATAAAAATAATACAAAATTAGGTGGACCATTTCTTTTTAGTAAGCTGTCCTCGAAGAAGTCGAAACAACACGAATTTTTTGTTATGTATCAGTTCGTCATTGACAGAGTATTCTCAGCTTTGTTGGATACAATATTCCCAACTTTTAAAACACCCATCAATGTTGTTTTCAAATAAAAGTTCACGTAATAACATGCAAGTTTCACATAAAAGGGTTCTCAGTAAAACGGATAGGCGGGCGACTTTTTTCGGTCATTTTATTGTCAGGTAAAATTCACATTATCGAGTTTATTATTATTTTCGTGTATGAGATCTTTTCAATCTAAGTTGGGTCATTTGGTTTTAAAGTTCTCTTTTAAATTGTGTGGATTTCTCTTGAAAGTGCATGTTTTCACTGAAGGAGAAAAATCTCAGGTGCTCGGAACATAACTCATATATAAGGACAATTGTTTGTCGTGAACATGATACATTGGTGCTAATACACATCACGGATCACGTACCAACTTGGAAACTGGTTGTTCAATAATTATTTTATTGTAGATATATCAGGATCGTTCAGGTGACAAGGTTTATTGAGATTTTAACTTCTCGCTGTCAAGCACAGGTCAGCATCGTGAGTAAACTTTTCCAACTCACATAACCGCGCTACTTGTATTTGCTTTGGATATCGTTGATCTCATAATAATGTTCTACTTTATACCGTATCTGATCCTGACTGATGGACATTTCATGTATTTGCTTTGGATATCGTTGATCTCATAATAATGTTCTACTTTATACCGTATCTGATCCTGACTGATGGACATTTCATGGGTTTTTGTTTCCATGTCATTCGGTTCGATCATTGAATGTGAACGAAAAGCTCTAGTATTCGTAGTTTACCTACATTACCTTGATTCATACTGTGATACTTCCGCAGTTTTCACCGTTGCCTTAGATAAGTGCCTACATCTCTGAAGTAATTTTTCATCTTGTTAATACAGCACAGTTCACACAACTGTAGATATTTCCAAACCTGTCAGTCAGTCTGTCTGTCTGTCTGTCCCCATAGAAGGACTTATCCAAACCTGGTCGACCTATATATCAAATTAAAATATCAAATATATCAAATTAATTAATATCAAATATACCTATATATCAAATTAATTAATTTTTTACCAGGAACACGAAAATGGTGGTGCAAATTTTGTCCACAGTAATGGTATGTGAAGTGGAAAAACAACAAGACTTCATGTAGATATTAATGTGAATGCTAAAAGGGATCCATTCCGATTCCTGCAGACTTCGCAATTCCTACAAAGCTTTGGATGTTCTTTTAAAAGCTTGGAATCTGCTCTTCATGGCAAGCTTGGAATCTGTTTTAGAATGAATGAATTCATAAATTTGTTTAATAATAGTTCTTTCCATGTGTGAATCAATATTTTACATACGTACGTACTACAATGGATTTAATAGATACTTTTGATTCAGCATTAAATATTGGATTTTTTTCGACCAGTGACGTAGTGAGAGGAACAAGTGGACTGGAAATTTAAACTTTTCATTCGAATTTTGAATGTAGGGATATAGTGCATCAAATAAATAACTTGCGACCAGTGACGTAGTGAGAGGAACAAGTGGACTGGAAATTTAAACTTTTCATTCGAATTTTGAATGTAGGGATATAGTGCATCAAATGCCTCAATTGGATTTCGGAGTGTTTTATCAATATTTTCAGTATTTACCTCTTAAAAGTTTTCGAAAGCCCTGTGATCTAATAAATAACTTGGGTAGTGGGTACCTCAAGGTAGTGTCCTTTTCTCGTCTTTTCAATCCTTGTTTTACGCCACTGTTTTCTCGTTTTCAGAGATATCAAACTCTAATAATAAACTTATCAAAGCAAACTATCTTATAAAACAAACTAACACCTCGAACCCCAGTTTTATAGCACTCATAACTTAAGCTCCCCGGACATTTGTAGATCAATTCGTGGCTCTAACTCTGAACTATTCTTATCCAACAAATTTGTAGCAATTATATCAATAAATTACTTTTGTATTTAACTTTTTTTTTCAAATTAAAATGGTCATAAATTTCATCCAAATTGTAGAAAACTCTAAAATTGGGTGTACAAACACAATAAAATGATAAAATCCCATAGGTCGGTCGATAGGTATGAATTTTGAACACGAGTGATCTTCGATATTAGTGAAATTGGAACATTAAGCAGGTCATGATTTTTTTCTATATTTTATTATTATTATTATAAATTAGGTAATTAATTTATTATTTTAACACGATAAGCTATAAGAAACAGTCCATTGTTAGAGTAGGTAATCATTATCAGGCTTTTATGCGTCTTTTTTTTCTGGTATGCCAATCAGCCCCTAAATTATACTCACGGACCTGAGTGCA
>NW_007377485.1:300115-426639 GCF_000475195.1 Diaphorina citri | reverse complement strand
GTACTGATTTTCTCTAATCACTACGGGCTGAAAAATTCCCGGAGGGACGGACCCTGCTTGTTGTTTCCATGTCATTCGGTTCGATCATTGAATGTGAACGAAAAGCTCTAGTATTCGTAGTTTACCTACATTACCTTGATTCATACTGTGATACTTCCGCAGTTTTCACCTTTGCCTTAGATAAGTGCCTACATCTCTGAAGTAATTTTTCATCTTGTTAATACAGCACAGTTCACACAACTGTAGACATTTCCAAACGCACTTTCATATGAAGGATACATAATCATGTTTGTGCATAAATTAAAGGAAAGACTCGTGAGCTCACCACGTACCTTCCGTAGAACACTTGACAGAGCTCACTACTGGCTACTGTACAATAAAAAACCATTTCTTCTATGAACTTTAAGTACCTACCTAGCTTTTATTATAATGAAATAATTGAAGACATAACTGGAAATGAATATGAATTTATGAGTGGAATATGAAACTTTATGCAATTTAAATTTTTATCCTGCTGAATGCAAAACCAGTGACTATTCCGCAAGTTTTCTATTAAGTCTTTCAAATGTTTGTGTTCTTTCCAGCAATTCTTTCCGGACGCAATAACAAAGACTAAAGTCATTATAGCCAAAGACAGAAACGTTAAAACCCATGAAAATGATAAGTGGACCATGAAATATTTTGCTGAAAGAACCTTACATAGTAAATAATAATCAAACGAGCACACAACAAAAGACCAGGTCTAATGGATAAAAGATTTCGATTCAGGCCATTTGTTGGCAGTTCACTATGCCAAAAACCTTCGAAGTTGACCCCCTGAAGATTGAAAAGACGCTTGGGATGCCCTTGGACATATTGATCAATATTCCTTTAATAAAACATGTAGACCTTTAGCCACATACGTATAAAATAAAGATCATATATCGGTAAATGGGAAAGAGGCATATTTAAACATTGGGCACTGATTGGTTCTAAGAAATTAGCATTACAACTACTACTTTCTGGTAACTCTAGTGAATACGAGTACCTTTACCACTAGATCTTTTTAATATATCATCTCTAGTTACATGTGTAACTCCTCATAAATCACAATTATTATCATCGGAGGCATATTTAAACATTGGGCACTGATTGGTTCTAAGAAATTAGCATTACAACTACTACTTTCTGGTAACTCTAGTGAATACGAGTATCTTTGCCACTAGATCTTTTTAATATATCATCTCTAGTTACATGTGTAACTCCTCATAAATCACAATTATTATCATCAAGTACCCTGGATCTTGGCGCCCATAATGTCCAATAAAAATGAACAGCGAGTATAATCTGGCCACTGCATAACTTCATTATCAATTCAATGTTAAATATCTCGCTAAGAATGTCAAATCAGTATTAAGCAAATGCTCATATCTTGTTCGCGAGTTTCTTCCAAGGTATCCAATATGAGAGTAATCCATCCGGTCAATAGTTCAATAGGTATGGATACTACTTTGTAGAACCAATTTGTGACGTACATAAACTTTGAACTGTTTTGAATGAGAGTACGGTATGTACTACATTCATAATCCTAATTTATGAGCAAGCAATAAAATTGAAATTTTAGTCTTCCGCTAAGAATTCAAGAAGTAGGTGTAGAATAATTGCCATAGCCAGAGCCATATTCCACTTTGCCCTTCTGATCTTTTTTTTTTCTATTTTACGTTTGATTAATCATCTAATTATACTTCACTTTTTATTATAAGTCACTCGTCAGGCACGTTTGTATTCTGATCCTCCACAGTCTACAGTGGTAAAAATTCTTTTGTGACTTCTGTATCTAGTCTTGCATTGCTTGACTTTATGGTTCTTACTGTAATAAGTTTAGTTTAAATTCTCATAAAATTGAATCATTTTGAGAAGACAACACTTTGATTGAGAACAAGTTATTAGTTACTCTAACTTTTGATCTAAATGTTGATTTTACTTTTATTGAAGTCTTTTCAGGAATTTTCATTTCCAAGTTTGTAATTTAAAATAACTTTAAAACCGATTATTACATGTAGGTCTGTGATTCTTTATAATCTGCCCTGTTTGGTTTGATGATTACTTCTGAAATGTTTCTTTGAGAAGGTGTATTTTGCTTTGTTGGCAAGCATGGAGCTCTGTAGAACAGAAACAGTTGCTAGTTTTATTTCATTTACCAGTACAACAGGTAGGTGTTCTCTTGTCTTGTGTACATTACAGATTATTCCATAGGCATTATCAGTTTCATTTATTTCTCATAATGTTTTACTTCTCATCGCATGGGGACATAGGTTGGCAATGGTCACTTTTGATATCCGCTTTTGTACATTATCATGCACCTTCATTACTTTCCTTTATACCATGTTATGCGTGTTTCTAGTGGGTGTATTAATTTAATTTATTCTTGTCTGTTGGTAATCTCGTTGAAGATGATTTTCGTTTTGACATCAGTTGTTGATTTCTCGACCAAAATGTAGTGTCGCGGTCAAACAGAAATACCAACAATTCTTTCACAAGCTCAATAAACCTTGAGCTGAATCCTCCTCGTCTAAAACTTTTGCAAAATAGCTCAAGTTTGTCTCGACTGAGGAGGGAACAGCTCAAAGGAGGAAGGTATATTCCATCTTTTGTAGAGATTAATTATGTTATTATGACTAAATAGCCGCGACATAAAACAATAACTTCGAACTCGGACTTTCACAAATTTAATTTTTATGTTGCCAGGTTCACGGACAGTCAAATTTGTGCTGGCCAAGTGTAGGTATTTCAAATTTTGATAATATTTATTCCACTTTATACCTATTAGTATTAGGACATAAACAATCAATACCTAATTAGAAATGTAGAAGAGTACTTTTGAGGATGATTTTTCAAACAGGAACTATGTATGTACAATTTATTGTACATAGGTAAATGTCCATTTAATATTTCAAATGAAAATATTAATACATATTCACATTGAGAGTTATTTAAGTTCACAATGGCTAAAGTTTCGGCTTTTTCGTAAAAAGCATACCAAAATTTCAAGTCTTATTACTCAATACAGTGTTACTTTTGATGCCGATAGCCAGGGTATTTTGATCTTCCTGAACCAAATAAAAAACGTTTGCCTTAAGTAATCCCTTCTCTAGAATTGATTTCCTAATGTAAATGATTCCAAATCCTGAGTCAATAAACTGCGACATGGAAAATGAGGAGTACCATATCTCCAAAGCAAGGGGAGACAACCTAAACAGCTTACCAAACTTCACGAACAGTCCATATTGCACGCCTTGTGACGAGAGGACCAGGAACATCCAAACCTTTAGGAGACATCAGGTATTTGTAGAGATTTGGCTGGACCATTTGGACAAGAAATTGTTTAATATCACGGGAGAATCCCATTCCAAGCATTTTCTTGCTCAAAAGATTGGTTTGGCCATCCAGAGAGGAAACGCTGCATGCATCCTAGGGTTCCTACCGGAAAAGAGATATTTTAGTGATTTTTTTTTTTTTTTTTTAAGGTAGGTACATTTAAATAGGTAATTAAATCTGTATTATTTATTTATTTTATTTTTTATTTCACCCAATGTCTTGTACATTACTAGATTGTTACCATCTCGAACTTTACTAAAACTTGCTAGAGTTCAAAACCAAATGAGTGTTGGAACTTCGAACTAGTAGCAAAGTGTCGTCGGAAATATTTGTCAACCAAATATCACACCTTTATTGCACACAGTTCAATAGGTATGGATACTACTTTGTAGAACCAATTTGTGACGTACATAAACTTTGAACTGTTTTGAATGAGAGTACGGTATGTACCTATACCTACTACATTCATAATCCTAATTTATGAGCAAGCAATAAAATTGAAATGGTAAACAACAACAACAACAACAGCAGTATCTATAACAAATTTGTCAAATTATAGTAGGTAGGTACAGGTAGAAAGAGATCGCATAACAAGTTTCTCCTCGATTATAAACAAATTCACTACAAATTACAAATTGAAATTGCATTTTCGGAGCCTAAAATTACTTCGGGAAGTACAAACTATCGACAGAATCATAGAAATCGAAAAAAGAATCTGAAATAGAACAATAATGATTGTAGATTGCCTGGATCTGACTAGTTTATTTTGATCACGACAGGATATTAAGCCCAATATTGAAAACACTCGATACACTTTCTTTTGGAATGCTTTCTGTTTAATTGTTATTCTTTTCACATTGATATGCTTCATGATATTGTTTGATCTCAAATTCATAACACTCATTGCTTTGGACGTAGAGAAATGAAATATTTTGTGAAAATGAGTACCTAGGTACTTACCTCTTTAAAGAAACATGTACTGGTTATTATTTTGATTGTTTCCTATAAACCTGACTGAATCATCAATATGATTATTATCTTGGTAAATAAAACAATAACTTCGAACTCGGACTTTCACAAATTTAATTTTTATGTTGCCAGGTTCACGGACAGTCAAATTTGTGCTGGCCAAGTATAGGTATTTCAAATTTTGATAATTTCATTCTATTTTCTACCTCTTAGGACATGAACAATCAATACCTAATTAGAAATTAAAAGAGTATTTCCGAGAATGAATTTTCAACACAGGTCCATTTAATATTTTAAATTGAAATAAGTATTCACATTGAGAGTTATTTAAGTTCACAATGGCTAAAGTTTCGGCCTCTTCGTAAAAAGCATACCGAAATTTCCAGTCTCATTACTCAATACAGTATTACTTTTGATGCCGATAGCCAGGGTATTTTGATCTTCCTGAAGACGTGATAAATAGTTTGAGCAGAATACATTCCCAAAATGGTTCAACCATGCATACCAATTTTGCGATATGGATTATCCCACGAATTCGAGAAACGCTCAAGAAAACGGTTCATTAGGTTCATCAATTCATCTTGTATCGTTTGGTCCCATCACACCAGTACAGGTTGAACATTCCTTTTTGGAAATATTATTTTAGTCTAAAACGTCGTCGATCATGTCTCAGAAAATTTAGAATGCTTGAACTAGTCAAAATGGAATCCCAATTCTTGGAACGTTTTGGAAAAAAAAAACTCTTATCAATAAAAAATCTTAAATGTGAAAATGACTTCAAGAAATTGATGAAAACTTGAAAAGTCTAAAAATTAATTACACAAAATTAAATAATGTGGGGTTCAATGAGATTTTATTCTTTTTCCGAGGAACCATTGACTTAACTTTAGATCTACAATCTAAATGGTCATCTAGTAAATTAACAAAAGAACCAAAATCGAAAATGTGTGGTTGAAGATAAAACATTAATCGGGTCAAATTTTCGATGGTCAGTTTTTAGTGCCAAAACACGTTTTGAGGTACCTAGAGCCTAAATCCAAAGTTTCAGCCATTGTTCCGTGTGTCTGTCTGTCCTTCGGTCGTTATTGCTAGAGTTTATTTTTCGTGGGTATTTACTGTGAGATTTCTGACAGAACTATTTTCTCGCTTGAATATCCTTTAGCTGTTCCCCAACATGATGTTTTTTCCCGTCTGGTATAATGTAAAACGTTTCGGCTTGGAGAAGTTCTCTTTGATCTTTGCAAATGACACCAAGTCAGATTAGAAATACGCGACCTAGACATCGAATTTAACTATCTTGTGATACGTCTTAGCATTAACTCGTATGACTGCATTTCTATCATTGCTCATCTCTGCGGGCAGAAGAGAATCCAAACGGTAGTTCTGATTGTTGGTAACATCCCGCATGTTAGTAATGGTAATTGTTCACTAGTGTCAGTCCTTTACTTACCCTTGTGGTAGATTTTCTTCTCCAGCGCAGTAAAGATTTGAAGAGGGGCTGATAGCTGATATTGATTATGAATTTTGACAATTGATTTAAAAACTACCCGGTAGGAGGATAAACAATAAATAAATGGAATACACATTGAATTTTCAAGGTCAGATGACGAATTTCGAGTCACCTTCAAGTAGCGAGTAGAATGTGGTTCATATTGTATTTTCCAATCTCTATTTTTTATAATATCCAATTAAGCTTTATTATTTGAAGCTGAAACTCAATATTTGATCTGGCCAAATTGATAATACTTACCAAGAAATGTTTTTTGTATCTTCCAGTAACTGCATACTTTTCTGAACATTTCAGAATATTCGATGGTTGAGATGAATACCATGATGATCCATTATTTTAAATCTCCCTATTATCAATTTAGCCGCAAACTGTGTGGTTGATGTTGTGCGGCTTTTCTTCAATAACATAAAAGACGTTGTTTATCAAAAAATAGGCCCTATTATCAATTTAGCCGCAAACTGTGTGGTTGATGTTGTGCGGCTTTTCTTCAATAACATAAAAGACGTTGTTTATCAAAAAATACTCCTAAGTGAATAATATTATTTGTTACAAAGGAGCGGAAAGTAAAATTGATTCATTGAATTTTTATCAGAATGAAGAAGCTGATTAGTTTGGTATTATTTAAGTTTGCATTCCATTTTAATTAATAACGACCGCATCGGACACCGTCACAAGAGAGAGAAACAAGTTGAATTTTAAATTAACCTTTGTTTACTTTTTTAAATACAATCATGAAACATGTTTCCAGGTTGTTTTTATCTATAACCAGTGACAAGAATAACGATGTGACAAGTAGGGAAACATCTACTGAAATGGTGTGAGGTGAAACACAAATTCACACGTTGTTACACCTGATTTTGCCCATCTCTGCTTGCAGTTACTTACGCAACAAAAATGTGATGGCAAAAATTATGCATCTCAGGCATGGAAGGAACCAATATTTACTTTATCCAGGTAGGTAAATTAGTAGTTAAATAGGAGTTTTCATTCTCCAATCCTTTCAATACCTTAAAATATCACGGAAACATCACCTGATCTGTAGATTACGTAGAAAATGCAGTACGCTCAAAGGTAGCAGATTATCAAATCGGTATAAGAGGACAAAAGTTCAGTAGATGGTAAACCTGATATCAGATGGTAATAATAATTGTACTTTAAAAACCAATAATAATATTGTTCACTAGTGTCAGTCCTTTACTTACCCTTGTGGTAGATTTTCTTCTCCAGCGCAGTAAAGATTTGAAGAGGGGCTGATAGCTGGTACCTATTGATTATGAATTTTGACAATTGATTTAAAAACTACCCGGTAGGAGGATAAACAATAAATAAATGGAACACACATTGAACTTTAAGGGTCAGATGACGAATTTCGAGTCACATTCAAGGAGCGAGTAGAATGTGGTTCGTATTGTACTTCAAGTGAAAGAGATGAAATTTCAATTGGAGTATTGTGCTGTGAAAGCATTGAATAAGAAACACAAACCTATAATAAAGTAATATTCTGTACGACACCTACGATACAAAATGTACAAAGCTTCCATATAAAATATTTGTTTTTAAATATTATGATGTTTTTTCAATAGAAGGATGTTTTATCAGACTAGCTCATCTGTTTGTAGCTTGTAGTGTGTTGTGGTCATCACACCTCAGAACCTCAAGTTCCCAGAGTAACCTCTGTCCTCTGTTGTGTTTTCTAGACATGAGAACACTCTTATCCAACACAACTCTTCTCCTTCTAATGAAACCTCAGTCGGTTCATTGGCTTATCAAATAAATTCTTCTACATATTTATTATTATATTCCATTTCAACCTGACGATGTCCAGAGAGCTACACAAAACAAACATCCAGGTTTCCTCTTCCGACATGATTGCTTTGTTGTTTCCAATACTAGATGGAAACCTGTTATGTGCTGATATTATAGTGCTTTTTGTACATCTTTCAAAGTTCTTTTATAAGTCTCCTTTGAAAAGCTAGGTGCTTCTGTCATGAGTCATTAGAAATTAATTTGCCAGAAACATATGAATGGACGCACTGTATTGTGTCTGACTTGACGTTCAGAATGCCCAGGAACAGGAATAACCGTATCTATTATCATTTCACATTATCCCAGCAACACTTGTATGCTAAACCACCTCATGGAATAAAAAAAGCAAACACAAGAGAGGTGTGGGTTCACACTCAGACTAAAACATTGATAGCGAAATTTATTACCGCAAATCATGGAAATTTCAATTTGACCATATAAAGTCTTTATGGTACAAGTACAACGTTCGAGTAAAACAATATATGAGACAAGTGTATTATGAAAGTAGGTCCATCGTATGGTACTCATGAGGGCGTACAGAGTACAATGGAATATAATGTGAGGTCAGAAAGGTCTTTCTGGGGAGGTCTAACTTGTGAAGACTAAATAATACAAACTCTGTAAAGACGCATTGTTTTCCGTGTGCCTTTCTTCCTTTTCAAATAGGACGTTTTAATGAATGAATAAATAAATAAAGCTTTACTTTAGATCGTAAATCACACCAGAGATTATTCTTTGAACAAAAATTAACACCCATTAGAAACGTGAACCTGTTATCTATTACTATTGTTCCTTTTGCGCACCATATCTGAAATTAATTTTTGTCGCACACTTCATAATATTCTTGTGCTTTCTTTTAGTTTCTACGCGCATTTCTTGAAGTTTATATCATTAGTTCATTACTAACATATGTACATGATCAAACTATTTACGTACTGGCGCAGACTCATTATTCTCAGATAGTTCAGGCCTTTATGTTCAGCCATCTTGCAGTATATCCTGGTTTTGTTTTCAAAAGTTAATATTCTCCCCTGCTCCGTACTGACTTTGGTTGTGCTTTCTTTTAGTTTCTACGCGCATTTCTTGAAGTTTATATCATTAGTTCATTACTAACATATGTACATGATCAAACTATTTACTGGCGCAGACTCATTATTCTCAGATAGTTCAGGCCTTTAGGTTCAGCCATCTTGCAGTATATCCTGGTTTTGTTTTCAAAAGTTAATATTCTCCCCTGCTCCGTACTGACTTTGCCCGTCAAGGTAGAAATTTCACATTATTTATCCTTATCCATAAGTCGTTTTCTAGCTTGGACATTGATGAAACGATTGTAGGTGTTAGATATAGAAAAGGAGAAGAAGAACTTCCATGATTTGTAATTTATGATCATGGTGCTTTGAAGATCCTACCTGAGGATCTAATGGTATGAAGTATGAAGATGGTGATGAAGATACTCGTAGTACCTAGGAACGCAAGATAACTTTGATCTGATTTGTAGGTGGTCTGGTAGGTAACTCTAGTAAATGAACTCACCTTGGATGAAACTTGTTGTCAAGTATTAGAAGTGATCTCAAGTGAAATGAGTGAAGTGTCTCATGCTCTCATGTTTGCGTAACCTAGAAATTTATAATAAACCAACATCCGAGACTTGTTCAAATGATTTTATTAAATTTGAAATGAGCGGAGAGAGTGCGGATGCAACATATCCGAAATGCATTGATCTGAAAAATGGTTTTGCGGAATGAACAGATAACTTGATGCCTTTTCACCTAATATCATAATCCTATGATAAACTCGAGATAAAAGTTTATATACAGAGCGAAACATTGGTTACATTATTTCTAAATTCTAATTGTTCATCTGTCTTATGACCTAAACCGAACCCTCGAGTCAAACTCCTATCTACATCACTCACAATAATCAAGCAATCCATAGCGGATATCAAGTGACTAATAATGAAGGTAAGTAAATACGTAGGTTATGAAGATAACAAGCCATGCACTAAGCATAAGTGAAGAACGTATCAGAGACAAGTGCGGCAGAATTACATATAACAATATAAAAAAGGAGAAAACTGAAAATTGATATCAAGGCATTAAAAAAGCTTGGAAAAAAGAGTAGATAAATACTAAGCATAACGTGCTCAATGAAGGTGGTCTTATTGGCCCATCTATCATACTTAAAGAATTCCTCGTGCATATCTCATTGCTTCACGTAAGCTTATTTTTGAAGTCTAGTATTTTACCTACATTATTCATTTTTCTAATATTCAATTTGTTTCTCTTTCAGATATTTCATTGCTTCTGTACGATGTTGTTATACCTAGTCGATCCGAATACCTTACCTGCTTAGCGCATTAGAATTTACGTTCATCCAGCGTCCTTCTCCTGTAATGAATACGTCTTCAAATACTTTCATTGAATTGACAAGATGACACCACTGGTAAGTACATTATTCAAGCAAAATGTTTTCTACCTGCTAGAGGGATACTTATTTTGAGGAAGAAACTAAAGTATTGTAAGTACTATTAAGTGCTACAAGGAATCGAGTGAGATTCCTAATAACATGAATAGAACCTGTTGAACTTTTTTTTTTTATACATACCTATGTATATAAAATAAAACAAAAGATAATAGATAAAAGAAGCTACACTTAAGGAATAAGCAAAATACCTGTGATGGTTTTTTCCCCTCAAACACTTATAAATACAAAAACACTTTTAGTCAATTAAATAACTTTAAAGATCATAAACTATTTAATAGAAATAACCTTTTTTTATATTTAATTCACATGGCTATGGGTTGATATTAGATGATAGTACCGACACATTTTGCACAGTGTGTAACAAAAAAGACTAGCTAAATACATTATTTACTGCAGGAATCCCGTAATTAGTGACTCGCCAACAACACACACTGTAAAGTAGAATCTGCCTCAATTTCGATTTTCGAATAACTATTTCTTTTGTTGTCCTTTTAGGTTTATTAGCATTATGATACTAGTTCCAGCTATGTCCACCAAGAATTTCCAAGCTTCGCCTTTGACTATTTATTATAGTAATGTCATCATTTTCATCAGCAGTCAGCAGGGTCGAATAATGTACTTATCAGTCCTAGAAGTTAGAATGGACAAGATACAGATTTTTTCGTAAAAGATGGAGAAGAAAAGAAAGAAGGAGAAAAAAAGGAATCGGTTCTACTCATAGGTAAGCGTTCTGAACTTCATAGAGGACTTCCCTATCCATTCCGAATGCCTCACAAGTTTTGAACCTCCTGAATGTGTTTACAATTTGTTCGCACCTCAGACGGCAACACTCATTATTAGTCATATTAGATTTATTTTATCTCTGTCTCATAGATTGTTTGCAAAAGAGCTGTTGCATCAATATTGTCTATGTGGTCGCTACTTGCCGCTGCTAGTATCTTTTGTACCATTCTATATTTGGAATACAAATGATTTGTGCGTCATATATCTCCACGTACAAGTCATGTTTGTGTATTGCAGAACTCCGTGCAGAAGTTTGATATTCATTACGGCTTTATATGGCACCTCTTTATTAGTTACAAATAGATTGGCGGTTCTCCTACTTGTAAAAGACCTAGGAGACTTGTTTCGGCGGGAACTCTTTTGAAATGACGTTGATTAGAAACAATAATTAACGGTGTGGCGGGTAGGTGCTAATTACTATGTGTTATGTAGGACTGTCAAGGAGTTCTTGTTTTCTGCACACACGTATGAAAATTCCAGAGATTTTCATCATCACTTCACAATCCTTTGTCTTTTCTCTCTCTCCATAACTAAGTAGTGATGTGTGGCTGTGATCTAAATCCACAATAAGGATAGTATCAGTTTTATTGACTTGGTCGGATTCTTTGTCTTTGAGTAATATTGTGAGTCGTGAGCATTTTGTCTGAAAAATCTTGTAGGAAATTCTTGACCATGGCGATTTTTATCAGCTTTTATTCTACACATTTAATATGTTTCCCACCACAATTGTCTCTGCAAATATATGTACCTACATTGATTAATGACCCCAATTTTATTCATAGATCCCAATTTTATTTTGAAGAAAGATAGAATGTAATTGTAAACAATCCGTTTTTACAGACTGAACGTATGTAGAAGAATTTCCTACATCACCTACATTGAAACAAACTGCAAAGTACTTAGCAAAGAGATTAGATATGTCACTTGTCGGTCTAGTATGGACACTGGGTGACTTAGCCATGTCAATATCTCTACCGCGAACCATGGCAGTCACTCGTCACTCTACTTTCTTGTCGATACAGCTGACATACGAATCAATTCAGAAGTGATGAAATAATTTTTTAATTATTATATCAATATCAATAAAGTGGTAGTGCTCGAAAAGGTCAGAAAGGTGTTGTGGTGCATATTTACTTGGTATTTATACAACAATATATCTCGTACTTTACATTTATATCAAAGGTTAACATATATCCAATGTCTCCTAGGCGCTAGTCTCGTATTCGAACACTCCCTCAACATTTTATTTGATGTTTGGAGTCAGCCAGACTCCTAAGCATATTTTTCATAATCCTGTTGTTGTTCAGAGCTAAGACAGTGTGGTTGATCTTAATATAATTACGAGCCGTGCCATACTGAATACGAGGAAAGTTTCTCTCGTTCAACTTTGACTTTTCAATGGGGACGTAAAGCACAAAGGACACAAGGGAAATGTGTTCTCAGCGCCTACTGGGAATAATGGGATTTGTCTTGAGAAGAAAATTTCTTCAAATGAAACCATCATTAGAATAATCAATAGATGGACTTTGAAATATACCCACAAAGATAAAATTTGATTTGATTGAAATCTTGAGATCAGGATACGTGTAATCCTTTCAAACAACAATGACATGTTTGATACACTAGTTCAGCGAGCGAGGTAACACCTTTTTAGAATCCTGTATATTTGATATAAATTTAACTTTATAAATACATTCTTTAAAGACTTCTAGTACACCTTTAATATAAACAACAAAAGTTTTATGGAAATGTCAAAGATATACGTTGGTTAGTTTTATAGTAACCTAAATATGTCTATTGTCTTAATAGTATATCTACGTCTGTAAGAGCAATAAATAATAAAAATACAAATAAAACAAAATTTAGAATGTATTAGTGTAGTAAGTACATTCCATACATACCGAAAGTATGTTGTTTATGAGATTTTGTAATTTACTGGACTGAACAAGCATTGAAAAATGAAAATTTATCACCTACCTGTAAGTTTTTATGTAATTGTTTGAAATAATTATAAATTACATGCGGAAGGCTTTAAGGTAACTTTAAACTTTAATCAAGTCAGGTGAATATGAAATCCATAAGGACCCAACTACCAAAGGTACAGTTTTGAGCCAACTTGCGTACTTACCTAAATTCTTATGTCTATTTTTATGGTTATTGAATGATTGGAAGAGAGAACCTATAGTTGGTCTTAAAATGAGGAATTCGGACTTATTTTACATTTAAACGGTATACACCTAACTGTTTCAATATTTTGTATTTGGAATTCTGATGAGTTTTCAATAAAGTCGTGATTTCGTCGAACGACACGATTTGTTTTTTAGTTGAAATGTTTAGTTTTCTTGAAGCAACCAAATAAACTCTTTTCTGGGGTTATTGTCTGCTTTAATGTGACTTTACTAGTGGTCAGGTTCTGCTTCTGCTCATTGTTGTTTATTAGGTACATATCCATTGTTTCAATACATTTTTTGTCACTTAGCACGTTACAAAGTAGGTGTTTGGTTAATATGAAACGGTACTTGATCGATTTCACACAGTCCTTATTCTTTACTGACATAATTAGCCATGGAGATAACTGTAAAATTAATAGAGTTATAGCTCAAATAGTTAAAAGAAAAAGTTTCCTATGACTTAAGAAGTCCAAAATTCATTGTATCAGGAACAGTAATATGTGTACTTGTATTTTGTTGTGGACTACCGTAGCACAACATTTCAGAACTAGCCAGACGAGTTCACCAAGTGCATTCATGACAGTTAAAAATCTCCGAGAGATCTCAGACTCTTAACGTATACAATATTGTCCTCGTCTTTATTCAATTATCTATTGAATTGAATTTCCAATATTGAAATTTGAATAGTAAATCGGTTCTTGAGCAATCAAAATCTCCGAGAGATCTCAGACTCTTAACGTATACAATATTGTCCTCGTCTTTATTCAATTATCTATTGAATTGAATTTCCAATATTCAAAATTGAATAGTAAATCGGTTCTTGAGCAATACAATCCATCATTGATGCTCAACAAAGATTCTATCGACCACTGAACTGAAGATAATGTCTGACTGTCACAGTGACTGTGACTTTCATTTCAATTAAATTAATAACTTCATTCAACGGGTATCAATAAACCAGATCTGGTCTTTTTTCTTTTGTCCTGTAGGTGTGCATAGGTCAGGTGTAAATATACAGCTAGGTGTGTGTGGTCGCGTCCAATGGAAAAAGAAGGGGGTGGGTGTTGCAAGGTGTGTACACGGCGCCTCCACCAAGGATAGCTTCATATTCATAGCTCTACTAGATCTGTCACTTCTGAGTTCTGCATGGTGATCTTTGACTTATGGCGATATTATGTTTAATATTATAAGTTGGGTATTTATCTCTAACTCGTTCAATGTGCTATTAGAAATCATTCAGTTGGTTTTTTTTTTATCAACTGTTAATTACTTCCTCTTGTTGAGAAAAAAAATTGCAGTTTATTTTCCAATCTTTTACAGAAACGTTGAACAACGTGGTCTAAACTCCGTGAAAAAAGGAGCTATCAGTATGATTGTTTTTGTTTCGAAGGAGAACAATATTGCGGATCAAAAAATGCAATAATCGGAAAAAGGGCGAAAGTCGACTTTCGCCCGTTTTTCAATGAGCCTCTCAATTACCTATTTTTTTTAAAGAAGTTTGATAGTTTATGCAAAACCGCTACCAATCGTTAGCATGATTGTCCTATTGAATAGAAGAAAATTGTACCCTCGAACCTTTAACAGCTTTTGCAATATTTCGGGATCCTTTTTAATCCATACCTACGGCCTACGGGGGACTTTTGATAAATCTCGAGACTCAGTTACCTTAATCTTAAGGTAGAAACACACTACTGTCATGTCACGTCACGTGATAGTATTATGTTTCTACCTTTATACTCTTGGCATGAAGTCCATTTTTTTTTGGCACTGCAATGTTAGTGTTTATACCACGAGCAATGTTACTGAGTCTTCAGACTCATCTCGTGAGATTCGTAAGAGAAAAATTCATTCCAGATTTTTCCAGTTAATTGTCTAATCCTCTTAACCACTCCTTAAAAAAAATGGAAAAAATCAGTTGCTGTAAAATTATAATTAAGAGATGGAGGTGATAAGATTACACAGCCCATTAGCTGCCTCATGTCTTTACTTGGTAGCGGTAGCACTGTGTACAGGTTTGATGTTGTCAAATGCAGCACATGCTGTCAGTTCGGAGAATAATTATGCGATGTTAGACATGGACGGATACCTACATGGAGGTAGCTTTTGGAGCTTACGAACTTCTAATATGTGGGTACCTACTATTCCTTTAAAGCTAATATTAAATATACATTATCTTTAGTTTCATTGCATTTACAGATTATTTAATACATTGTACCTATATTATAGGTATCTTGAAAAACGGAATGTATAAAATGGAGCGGCAATACATCATCACAATTTTCAGCACTCTTAGCTACAATCTCTCTGTCAACACTGTAATCGCCACATTGCTTTTCAATTAGTTGGAGTGCTGTTGAACTTTGAAGTATACTATTGCTTCCAGCTCATTTGTTTCTAATAGGAATCAAGTAGTTCAAAGCAATGTTAACTATGCGCTGTAAATCTAGATGTTGTGCATGTGTGTAATCCGCAATTATTACTAGCTTTCGGAATATGAAGCTGAGAAAGGCTTTAACATAATATTGGACACTGGGCTCAATTTGTATTTGTCAACTCTGGAATTCACATTGGCAAACCTTTGGTTTCCCATGTTCAGAATTAATAATCACTTCACCTGTGTCTGTGTCATCTTGCTAAGTGACTTTGTGAGCAGGAAGCTGCAAGAAGTGACCGACCATACTGAATATAATACCTAGAACTTTTCGCACATTATGGCTTGAATTAGGAAAGTTAGTTTCATAGGTTTCCATGTATATACAATTATACATAAATGGGTTTAACATGGCAGTACATATTACTGCTAAGGTTTTTGGTGGCTGCGACTGCTAAGGTCTTTGGTGGCGACAAGCTACTCTCCATTAACCTCACCCAGCCTGATTGGAGCCGGGAAAAGCCTCACCCGATTGCCCAAATGGTCAGCAAAACATTGAGGAAACATTGTTATATATTTATTTGTCTTCGATTTGAAGAATTTGCTCACTCTCTTTCATCTCCCTCGTTTGAGCCAAATTTTACATATCTTGTTTGGCGTTTCGTCTGATTTGAAGGATCCACGACATTCACCTCCTGTGTACACTGTTCGTCGGTTAAGAAGATTAGCAATGTCAACGGTTCAGACTAGGACAATTGTCAGAGGATGAGAAGAGGCTCAGAGACTTTATTATTGGATTAGAGGACTGCATTGCGAGAATGTGGACTGGTGCATGCATGTCCTTTCGCATTAACTGCATCAGCAAAGCTTTCGTTAGCTACTTGAATTTTGTACGGCGTTGTCTATTTTGTTTATGTTATGCAATATGTAGATTTACCTCTGGCAGACTCAAATTTGAGAATGAAAATGGCCTGCTTGCAAGTTTGGGAGAAACCTCTTATCATACCAGATGTAGATACCTTGTTACGCAGGAAATTATGTGCCTAACTTAGAACTGACTGAATGAAGACACTTGATATAAAGTTAATCGATATGAAAGAAAGAATAAAGTTCATTTTATTCTTCTTTTATATATTTTCTATTATATCCATTTTCAGACTCAGCAAAAATCAAAGAGATGAACATTAGGTATATTTTTCTGTAATAGCAAACATACTTAAATGTAATAACTTTGCTAATAGCTTCATGGTAAATCACTAGCGAGTACTCACTACTCACTGATAGTAAATGCAGCGTACATTTATATGCTACTTAGATCAGATTTAATAAAGCTGACAGAAAAAATGACATGTTGTAAAAATATAATTACACTGGCAGGCAACTTGCAAGAGATATTCTTCGTGCTATTTCATGTTTGCTTTTTTTCCGCGCCGTACAAATGATATAAAAAGTGCCAAAGGAATTTACATTACTAACAAGATATTGTACATTGTTGTATTGGTTGTTTCTTCTAACTTGTTTTCTAATGAACTGTGAATATTTTGATTGACGTTCATGAAGTCCATTTTATCTTTCTTTTATTTCGAACACGGTTTTCTTTAAATCATTTAATGTCTTGTTAAGTATATTTCCAAGATTCTTTACCGAGAGACCATTTCTAACTGCTTGACACAAAGTGAAGACATAATGTCACTTGACTATCCAGATTGTCAAACACACATTGTTTGTGTTAAACAACAACACAGTAAGGAAAGTTAAGGAAACTCGTTCTGAGAGCTGATAACTTTAAATTTGAATAAGAAATGGTCAAAACACGACTTCAAGCAATGGTCATTAATGGTCAGACACAAAATACATAATTTTGCTGAAGAAGCCAAAACAACAATATGACCAAATACGGCGTCCAGCAATATGAAAGAAACACCATTGCACAAGGAACGAAAAACCCTTGTAGCACGAACAATATTGTGTTCTTCTTCAGAAATATTATTGTTATTTATTATCTCAGACAACCTTGTATATCAAGTCCCTACATAAGCTATTAGAATATTAGGCTTGATAATATCCACTGGCATGATAAGATGTTGGATGAGTCAACAAAGTCGCTGGTGTCACTAGAAACAGGTGGCTGGTGACGTAATGGTTGCTGGTCTCACATATGGTAGTCGAGATGTAGGTGTCTGTATGGACACGTGACAAGTGTTAGTCGTTTGGGATTGGAAATATTAGATAAAACTTTGCCTACTATCTAGCTAGTATGCTACACATTAGTAACTTAATGTTAATAACCTCCCTGAGATGAGTTTCGATCACTTTGACAACAAAGACTCAAAATTACCTTAGTAATGGGAGTATTTTGAGAGTGACTAACTCATTAGAGAATCTAGTGGATAATAGTTTAATTAACTTTATGATTCTCTTTGTTTTGGACCGTAGAGGTCAATCTACTAAAGCATGAGTCAAAATTATCAATGCACACTGTAGGTAGTTTTAGGAAAGCAGTAGAAAGAACTCAACCAAATTGTTCACATCATGGTATTGCCTATTGGTAGGTAATGTAGGTATTTCAATTTTTATGCTCTTTCGGGCCGGATTTCAACTCGGTGTTTCTCATTACAATTTGATTGCCCAAATGTCAGCATGGAATATGTTTAGACGAGACGTACAGAGAACGATGGATATCATACTTCGATTCTCATTAGAAAAATAAAGGCGACCAAGCCCGCCAAGTTGTACTTCTAAATTTTGGTACTGTTTACCTGTTGTGGTAGCATTTTTGCCCTCTGTGATATGAAAATAGATCTTTTATTTGGTCCGATAATTTTATACTTCACAATCTAGTCTTATATCAATCAATTCAGTGTTGGTACCTAGGTTCAGTTATAAGACATTATCCTAACGGTTCACCAAGGTTTTCCGGATTAATCATAATGGTGACATTTCTGAAATCATGTATTTACTTCACACCAAGCTTTTTCTTAGCTCTCCTTTTAAATGCAACATGTTGAACACTTTGACGAGTTGATAATACACGATGTAGGGTATTTTAGAGTTTCATAAGATGCCCTTTTCTTCCGTCAATATAGGAGAAATCCGCTCATTAGAAAAATAAAGGCGACCAAGCCCGCCAAGTTGTACTTCTAAATTTTGGTACTGTTTACCTGTTGTGGTAGCATTTTTGCCCATCTACTCATGAGCTGGGTGTTTTTCTCTCATCCACTGCCTTATTTAGTCCCCCAGAAAGTGTAACTTTAAATATAATTTCACAGATTAGCTTACACAAAACTTTCAATTGGATATGGATTGTAAATACCTACTGTGTAAAGCAAATCTGCCCTGACGAATCGGATTGTAAAACTGTGAGTTACCTGCAATATCAGGAGTTCTGAATCAAAGCTCGTAAGAATACTTACTGAATGCCGACTTTGAGCAAACGTTTCTGAAACCAAAAGGGGTCATGATCAGAAATACTAAAATTTTAATAATGTAGTGATACCTACTAAAAAACTATATTAATATCTATTATTTGAAGATCGAAAAACTAAAAATTAAGTCCATATAAAAACTGGAAAGAAGTGTGCTTTTCATTTAAACTCCACTTCAGATACTTATGCTTGGTTTTTGAAATGTAGGTAATATTATTTTCAATATGAATTTATCAATAAATAAATAATATACATAACAGCAACCATATACGCTGGTGACATTCTGACGCAGTTGGAATAGGTGTAGATAGTAGACAAACAATTTTTTGCCTGGTAGCAATTGGCAAACAGTATTTTGAATCAGTGAAGTTTGGTGGAATAACCCGAAACCTTCGTTAAGTTTACAACATATTAAGTTGTTAGAGAAATCTAAGTTCGCTTTTGTTCTATGTTTAGTGCGTACCTACTTAAAATAAACTTCAACTTGTCAAAGTACAAGGAAAATGGTGATAAAAATTCGGATTATTCTGTTTCTTTAGAGCCTCTGGAACCAGAAATGGGTCCTTATATCACGAAACTTGAGACATACATCAAGCTTTATTTGCTAAGGTCCAAGGGTGAATAGGTTGTGGTCTACTTGGACTTAGACACTGGTAAAGTATATTAGTATTGTTGAAAATATAATAATAATAATAATAATAAAAACTAAATTTAATCCGCTAGCAAAGAAAAAATAACAGGTTCTGGATTTTGATAATAATAAATTGATGTGACTTTATTCAAATAATAGCAGAACTTGCCGAAATAAATAAAATTAATAATTACACTATTTATTGCTGAATCATTATTAAGGACTTTCTTGATAGAATATTCGGCACAGTTGAAATGGTTTCTTAATACAATAAGAAGCTTAGTCAAATACTGGTTGGCAGCTTCATCTCTTAATACATTTGAAATATTTTTTATTGTTCCTACAATGAACGTCAAAATCTTCAGTGACATTATTTCATATTTTACTGTTAGAGAGGCAAAATGATTTAAAAATAGCAAGGCACAAGTGGAATAATGAATGAAATAAGAAGATGACTGTTATAAGCTTGAATGGCAGTCAAATTCCTCAAGATTCTTTTCTAGGTGATCGTGAATCTTTTAGAAGAATTGGGTAAAGAACACAGCACAGGTGTCTTATCCATCAGAAAATTACTTACCAAATTCATAGCACAGAACAGACGTATGTTTTGTTACTTTTTTGGTATCTAGCATGTGGGCACAATCTCTTTGAAAAATCTCCCTTTAAAGGAATTTAGAATTCTGAACTCTGAAGTCATGACCAGTTGAAATCACCCGACCAAAACCCCAATCATTTAAGTAGAAATTATACAAGCTAAAAGACTTAAAAGAAACAAACATAAAAGGTGACCAAATGCTTCTGTCCAGATGTTGTAAGAACGTGAAAATCACTCAGGAGAGAAATTCTAATTTGTCAGGTGCGCTAAATATCTTCAATTAACTTTCTGGCAAGTTGTTTACTCGGGCAATGTGTAGCGTTGTCATGGAGACGGGAAGTGTATAACATAGGAATGTTCCGGTTGAATCAATGTGGCGCGGAAACAGGTGACCAAAGTGTGCGAGGTGGCCTGCACACTTACACATTGACTTATTGTTATTCTAATTGTATTACATTTATCATGAACTTGTGACCAAAGTGTGCGAGGTGGCCTGCACACTTACACATTGACTTATTGTTATTCTAATTGTATTACATTTATCATGAACTTGGTAGCTCATTTTTTGTTAATCTCACTTGAATATTTTGTATTTGTTACTGAAAATTCACGATATTTTAGAAACTGCACATTTTTGTTTCATTCACTTTCACTTTTTTTCAATTCATTTGTGAAAGTTCCTTTTTGCGTTCAACCTAACCCTACAATAACACTGGTCACTGCTCATTTGTGCGTTTAACCTAACCCTAACCTAACACTGATCACTGCTCATTTGTGCGTTTAACCTAACCCTAACCTAACACTGATCACTGCTCATTTGTGCGTTTAACCTAACCCTAACCTAACACTGATCACTGCTCATTTGTGCGTTTAACCTAACCCTAACCTAACACTGATCACTGCTCATTTGTGCGTTTAACCTAACCCTAACCTAACACTGATCACTGCTCATTTGTGCGTTTAACCTAACCCTAACCTAACACTGATCACTGCTCATTTGTGCGTTTAACCTAACCCTAACCTAACACTGATCACTGCTCATTTGTGCGTTTAACCTAACCCTAACCTAACACTGATCACTGCTCATTTGTGCGTTTAACCTAACCCTAACCTAACACTGATCACTGCTCATTTGTGCGTTTAACCTAACCCTAACCTAACACTGATCACTGCTCATTTGTGCGTTTAACCTAACCCTAACCTAACACTGATCACTGCTCATTTGTGCGTTTAACCTAACCCTAACCTAACACTGATCACTGCTCATTTGTGCGTTTAACCTAACCCTAACCTAACACTGATCACTGCTCATTTGTGCGTTTAACCTAACCCTAACCTAACACTGATCACTGCTCATTTGTGCGTTTAACCTAACCCTAACCTAACACTGATCACTGCTCATTTGTGCGTTTAACCTAACCCTAACCTAACACTGATCACTGCTCATTTGTGCGTTTAACCTAACCCTAACCTAACACTGATCACTGCTCATTTGTGCGTTTAACCTAACCCTAACCTAACACTGATCACTGCTCATTTGTGCGTTTAACCTAACCCTAACCTAACACTGATCACTGCTCATTTGTGCGTTTAACCTAACCCTAACCTAACACTGATCACTGCTCATTTGTGCGTTTAACCTAACCCTAACCTAACACTGATCACTGCTCATTTGTGCGTTTAACCTAACCCTAACCTAACACTGATCACTGCTCATTTGTGCGTTTAACCTAACCCTAACCTAACACTGATCACTGCTCATTTGTGCGTTTAACCTAACCCTAACCTAACACTGATCACTGCTCATTTGTGCGTTTAACCTAACCCTAACCTAACACTGATCACTGCTCATTTGTGCGTTTAACCTAACCCTAACCTAACACTGATCACTGCTCATTTGTGCGTTTAACCTAACCCTAACCTAACACTGATCACTGCTCATTTGTGCGTTTAACCTAACCCTAACCTAACACTGATCACTGCTCATTTGTGCGTTTAACCTAACCCTAACCTAACACTGATCACTGCTCATTTGTGCGTTTAACCTAACCCTAACCTAACACTGATCACTGCTCATTTGTGCGTTTAACCTAACCCTAACCTAACACTGATCACTGCTCATTTGTGCGTTTAACCTAACCCTAACCTAACACTGATCACTGCTCATTTGTGCGTTTATTTGATTACGATATTGCATACAGGAAAACAGGTGATCATGGAAACGCAGATTTTCTGTCAAGATTTCCGACTGGAAAGTGCAAGGAAGATATTGATTCTGCATCTTTTTTTCAGATGAATCAAATTTCCAGTATTCCTGTGAAGTATGAAGAAATATTATCTCATACTAGAACGGACCCTGACCTCAGTAAAATCGTAAATGCTCTGGAACAGGGTACCAGTCTCAAATCACTGGGATATGAGGACAATCAGTTTACTCTTGAGCATGGATGTTTGTTACGAGGGCAACAAGTCGTGATTCCCTCTGCACTCAGGAAGCGTGTCTTAGATGAATTACACACTGCTCACCAGGGAATAGTAAAAATGAAGGCGCTTGCCCGAAGTTACTGCTATTGGTCAGGTATGGATAAGGAAATAGAACGTGTAGCTCGTTCTTGTTCAAGTTGCAGTGTGAATGCGAATGAAAATGCTAAGGTAGAGGTACATCCCTGGGAGTTGCCAGATGGTGCATGGCAAAGAATCCACATAGATTTTGCCGGGCCTATCAAAGGACAAATGATATTGGTGATTGTGGACGCCTATAGTAAATGGACAGAACTATTTGTCACGAAGACTACAACTTCCACATGGGTAATTAACAAGCTGAGACAGTTGTTCACTTGTTTTGGATTACCGGTGACCTTGGTCAGTGACAATGGCAGCCAATTCACCTCTAAAGAATTTGAAGACTTCCTCAGGGAACAGGGTATCTCACACTTGACTTCTGCTCCTTATCATCCCTCTTCAAATGGATTAGCAGAGAGGGGAGTGCAAAGCATGAAACAAAGTTTGAGAAAAATGTCAGAGGATGGTGGAACCTTGGAGTCCAAAATTCAGAACTTTCTTATTCAATACAGAAGAAGTCCTCACTCTTCTACAGGGGTGAGTCCATTTGAAGCAATGTTTGGAAGACCGATGCGGAATACCCTGACCTTGATGAAAAAGGTACCTAAAAGCACATCACGCAACAAAAGATGTGTAAAGCGTTCTTTCCCGATTGGTACTATGGTTCAGTACAGAAATTACCAACCCGGTCCTAAGTGGTTTGTTGGTAAAGTTGTTAAGAAGATTGGTCAGTTCAATTATTTGATCAAGCTGAGAGATGGGTCAACCTGCAAGCGACATGTAGACCAAATGAAGAGGTCATATGTGAACTCTATTCAGGGGGGAGTAATGTAGTATACATTTGGGTTGGTTTTGGCCAGCTCATATTCTGAATGTGACTTTCTGATTTCCCAGTCTTGTATCTTGCTCCAATAAAATGATCATCGTTCCTTTTCTTGAAATATAACCTATTCTGTTGTTCTTAAGAATATAACAGATTTCACCATTTCATCTGATATACATAAGTTCAAATCTGTCCCTGTGATATGATATACGCTCCAGCACCCAGAATCTCCGAAGACATAATGATCCGAAGCATTGCGTGTGGGTGCTGCTGGTGAATTTCTAAAACATACAGAACCTGTCAATATCTTATTGATACAAACCACTCCTCGATCTATCTTCGTATTAAAACTATATCTCGTACACGTTAGATTATTACCGTACCTATGATATTGCTGGTTAATACACCTTTATCAAGACGTGATGGGTCTCTGGTAGAAATAAAAAGTACATTATAGTCAATAGAGTCACAGGCTACTTACGATATATCTACTGAACAAGGCGCGTCCACAATGTAGATTTCATCCGAAGATACAGGCCAGAGTGGTCTGATTACATAAAGTATAGGCCTTGTAGTGCGAGGCCTCCTAACATTCCCAATTTTCATTATTTTAATTTTTAGAGTTTACACATCACATTCCTGATTAATTATTCCTCCGATCTTCCGACTTTGCACCATTATTGCGAATAAATTCTATGGCTGCTGCTGATAGGTTGTTTACCTGATCATATTATAAGACGGTCTTTATGGTAATGACCTGTACCATGTTATATTGAATAATTTTCAAATATCAGATTCATCTGAATCATAGGTTTTACTATTCCTTCTATGTTTATGTTTGACAAGTTCTTTGTTCTCACATTTTCCCAATCATCTCTTGTTCTCCTCCGGTAGTTCAATTTTTATCGATATGTCAATATTCCTCTGTTTCTGATTTCCACATGTGGACACGGCGCTCGTGACTACTTATGAGTCGACATACAACCGTATACTACACATAATATATCTTCGAACCGTCAAAGAAAATAATTAATTAATACTAGTAGAGGCGTGATAGCTAATGGCTTGAAATCTATCAATAGGTTTTCTTTTCCTAACACATCTGGCTGTTCGCGCCATGGAACAAGACTATGAGGCATGTACGGAGAGTATGTTACGGCCCCATTCGAGTCATTCATGCAGTTTTTTAATACGTTCCTTGTCCAGCCAATATTGCTAATGTCTAGATGGACACCATTATACAATACCCACTGATACGCCTTTCCAGTGACTTCATGCTGGAAAGTACCCAACTGTAAGTAAACTAGGGTAGGCACTTAGATGTAACTTTATGAAAATTGAAAATTAGCTTTTCTCTTGTTTCTTTAAGAAGGTTTTACCTCTGTTACATTTTTTCTAATCATAAATTACTTCATAGTGGTAAATAGATTTTTCATTTCTTTATTTTCTTTGTGATCCGCAAGTAAAAGTAGGTGAATCAACCAACTTGTTCTCTTATTCATGGTTCATCTTGATCTATTTTTTAAAATTTATGACTTCCTGATAATTATATTATTGCTAAAGTTATTTTGCTATGAACCTTTAAAGGAATTGTTCGATTGCTTTTTGGTTTTTAATAGAAGATGCTGGTATCTTGTTTCTATAGACCTACAAACCTATTCTCAATACCATGTCTAATGTCTATTTCCATTCTTTCCCTGCAAGGTACCACCAGTTCCGTTTCAAATCTTTTAGGATCCATCAACAGATGACTTCTCAATTCTATTGAACCTAAAATGAGACCAAAAACGCAGAGATCGTCACAGAAATTGTTATAATGTCTTCATTAGAAAGCAATTAATTTTTGTTTCAAAAGAAAACACAACATCATCATCAGGAGCATCATCCTTTCTTTTCTTTTACATTTTGTAAAAAAAAAAAAAAAAAAAAACCAACATCTAAACAAGATAGTAGACGTATGCTTTGAAACATCGCCACATTGTAATATAGTTTTTAATAAAGTGATTCGGTTCAGTGATATTCTCTGGTAATTATAAATTAAGGTGTTTTTATAACTTTGGTTCTGCTTGAAATCATACGCATGTCAGCTGGGTTCGGTTCTACTCCGGGTACATTTATATTCGAATAAGGTTGTCTAAGTTTATATCGCCGCACGCGACATATGTCGTTGTATAAAAATGTCTGAAATATGAAATATGCACGGTGTACAAACAGGCTGAAGAGTAATTTAAGCACCAGTATGCTTTTTAATGAACTACATAACCTCTGTAAAAACACGGATGATGTACCATTGTACCAACAACTGGGATACCACACAGGAGTTCTATCCCTGCCAATGTGCCAAATCAAGAAACACTTTTATTAAAATTGATATAATTCTGTTCTAGTCTAGTCGCGTCAGTTGTACCTAAATGCACTTGTATCACGGATATGTCTCGTATGTACCTAAATCCATGTTTCTACATATTATTGTATCGATTATGTTTGTACAACAAAAGCTACAAGAGGAAAGGTTCTAAATTGGACAATACTACAATAGCAAGTATGGTTTACCTATGATACACTACCTACTTTTACTTTACCTAATTAACTAAAAAAAAAAAAAGAACTTTAAATTAACAAGAAGTTAGACCTGATTAATTTTATATAAAAAGAGTTTAGTGTTACGCATGATTACCATTGTATTGGTCACTCTTTTATAACAATAATGAATGTGTTGGTAGTTCCAAAGTTGTATAACATGTGATTTAACATCGGTGGTAGACTGAATTATGCAATTCCTGGAGCGACTAATTTTCACTGTGATAATATTAATTTTTCAATGGAGAGACGGATTCAGAATCAGAGTTTGTACCTAGGAACATATTTAATTTAAATCTTTTGTATGGATCTTTTTAAAAGCTCAAGGTTGGAAAGTTGTAGTTCAAACTGGAAAATCTAACTTTACAGGTTACTTGTCCAGGAAACTCGTTAGTGTCTTCGTCTTGCTGACTTTTCCAATTGGCTCTACAGCCCGGGGTGGGCCTTGGCTTGTACAATTTGTCTCCAAGCTGTCCTTGGCAGTCCTCATTCCATCGTTTTCAAATCTTTTTGTCTATTTTCAGTGCTGTCATGTTTTCCTTTCTTTTTTCCCAATCAAGCATGTAAGTTATGTCTGATTGGTTCTCTTTATACCAAGTTGTTCTGGAGGAAGATCCAGCAACTTGTTCCCCGGTGAAACACCTATAACAATAATTTCAACATGTTTATTGTTTTTATTACTCAAAGAGAACCTTCTTATAATTTGTACTCGAGCATAGATGAACATAAATTGTCTACGTTATGTGTGTATTGTTTGATGCTTTTATGTTACATTTGTTTCAAATCACAACATCGCTGTCTTCCTACTTGTCTTTCTTGACTTCTTGGATAGTAAAAAATATAATATTTGGCTTCACTATCCTGGGAGATTTGTGCTATTATAATAAAGTATTTCTTTGCCATTATGTTCATGTTCATACAACTTACCATGTTTTGCACTCAACTCCTGCTTTTACCATGAATGTGTTGAGAGACATTGTCGATGAGATGTTCACACTAGATGGTGACATTCATGAGAATGTGTTAAAAATCGGAGGTGCAGTATTACTATGCGTTAAGGGATATTGAGCTTTTAGATGCTCTGTCTGTTGACTTGTACCTATACACCCTAAATATGAAATTGAAATCACATTTATTAAAACGCTTTCACCGAAGTTAGCCAGCACCTGTGGACAAATTGTTTCTAGTTGAAGCAAACAAATGCACAAACGGTAACAGAACACTAATCACAATCAACATATCTTAGACAACTAGATCTGCAGTCCAGCATGCTAACATACGTTCCAGGGAGAGAGTAAAAAGTATCCGATTTTCTACAGGTTGAGAGAAGTTCACAATGGTAATGTTGGACTCAAGTCAAGAAAGAAGAAGTCAGACAAGCAAGTTGTAATGGAGATCTCCCAGGGAGATTCGGTAACACGATATTGTCTAGGACCGAACTGTGTGGATTGTACTGGTGGGTGTCAGACGGAAATGATAGCGTCTGAGGCCATTCAGTGACAATATTAGCAGGACCTGCGGTGCGCATTATGGTTTCCAAACCTCTCATTCATCTCACAACGCAAACTGTTGTATTGTCTTTTGTTTTTGAATGTCAACATCTGGGAGAGGTCCTCATGGACTTTGAGCTTTTTCCCTTTCCAAGGAAGGTTACTGTTTCGCCTACATCTTTGTTTTTGTTTCCATACAGCTCTAAGCTCTATGTCAGTATGAATTATAGAAATGTAGAATTACAGTCATACTTACCAAATGTAATAACCTCGTTATTCCTACTTGAGATTTACAAATTACCTAAATGGTCTTTCTGTTCTGCAAATCTGCATTCTCAGCACAAGGTAAAGAATTGTAAGTCCAAATATAATTGCAAGAAATGCAATCAGCGTCATAGCACTTTATTACATTTCCATCAAGTAGCCAACACAAACACACAGGTACCTCCTCCTGAACCCGTTCCTGTTGTGTCAACTCCTCATCATAGTAGTCAGGAAAAATCATTTTGTGCATTACAATCATTGAACACTAATAGTAGTAATAGTCATTCATCTCAAATAGTTTTGTTACCTACAGCTCAAGTTTACATTTTGAATAGTAGTGGCGTCGCGCATTCAGCTCGTGTTATTCTTGATAGCGCTAGTTCTTGTAACTTGATCACTTCTTCTTGTTGTAGGAAACTTGGTCTTCCCTTGCACAAGGTATTCGCCTCAGTCAAAGGCATTGGAGATTCTAGCAGCCATGTAAAGGGTCAGACTAGTTTCACATTCACATCTAGATTCGACACGTCCATCAAGTACCAGGCAAACGCTTTAGTTGTAGACATGATAACAGGTACTCTTCCTTCGACTTGTGTTCCTGTAGAAAGTTTACATCATCTCCGCCATCTTCCCTGGGCAGATCCAGAGTTTCATACTCCTGCCAGTGTGGATGCCATAGTGGGGGCGCAGTTGTTTTCGGAACTATTTCAGGTCACTCGTGTCCTTCATCCTGGTGGTCCTGTTGCCATGGAGACTAGGCTTGGTTACGTCATGATGGGTTCTGTGTCTTCAGCTTCGAATTCCAATCAACTCGATAATCATTCATTTCATTTAGTAGAGAAACCTCTTGAATTGTTGGTTCAAAAGTTTTGGGAGATTGAAGACGTTTGTACTCCCAAGGTTTTAAATCAAGAGGAAACTGATTGCGAAGAAATATTTCAATCCACTGTGTCGCGCGATGTTTCAGGTCGTTATTCAATTGCAATGCCGTTTCAGCACGACCCATCAAACTTAGGTAATTCGTACTTTGGTGCTGAAAGACGGTTCTATAGTTTAGAAAGGAAATTACATGCTAATCCCTCGCTTCTATTAGATTACAGTAGCATCATACAATCATACTTGGATAAGGGTTTCATGTCCCTGGTAGACAATGACAACCACGCCACTGGTTACTATGTACCACATCATGTCGTAGTAAAACAAGAAAGTTTGTCCACCAAGAATCGTATTGTGTTTGATTATAGTTTCAAATCTGACTCGGGTAAATCCCTCAATGATCTTTTGTATACAGGTGCCAAACTTTACTCTGACTTGTTTGTTATATTGTTGAACTTTCGTCTCTATCAGATAGCCATGACTGCGGATATAGCGAAAATGTATTTGCAGATAAATATGGTTCCTGATCATCATCAATATCAAAAACTTTTGTGGCGTTTTAGAACTGATGAACCCTTACGTACCTACTGGTTGACTACTTTGAACTTTGGTTTGAATTCAGCTCCGTTTCTAGCATTGAGAACGGTAAAACAACTCATTGAAGATGAGAGATGTAATTTTCCTTTAGCATGTGAAGTAGCAGGGCGTGACATGTATATGGATGATTTCGCTTGTAGTATTTCAGATGTAGATGAAGCGCGCACACTTCAAAATCAATTAGTCGTTTTGTTCAGGGCCGGGGGTTTCAACCTCACAAAATGGTCCTCGAATTCACAACAAGTTCTGGAAAACATTCCTGCGTCTGATCAAGTATCAAATTTAGTAGAATGGGACTCAGACTCAGCAGGTACTATCAAAATACTCGGTTTACAATGGAATCCCAATAGTGATGTTTTCTTCTTTCAGGTTCATTTGGAACCAAAGGTTGCAACTAAACGTAACATTCTCAGTGCTGTCGCTAGGATTTTCGATCCCTTGGGTTTAGTTCAGCCTGTCGTACTTGTCGCAAAATTATTAGTTAGAGATTTGTGGAGCCTTAAGCTCGGCTGGGATTCTACCCCGCCCCAAAAGATAATTCATACTTGGGATAGTTTTCAAAATGAGCTCCCTCTCATTTCTCATGTTCACTTTCCTCGTCACATCTCCGTTGTTCAGAACGCTCATGTGGTTCTCGTTGGATTTTCAGATAGTTCGGAACAAGCATACGGTGGTGTTGTGTATTGTAGAACTACGCTGAGTAGTGGACAGGTCTTTGTTCATCTGGTGTGCTCAAAGTCACGTGTAGCTCCCTTGAAAAGTACATCCTTGCCTAGACTAGAACTTTGTGGTGCTTTATTACTTTCTCAACTCATGGTACGTGTATTTGATGCATACAGGGTGCGACAAAAGATTGACAAAATATATTGCTTTTCAGATTCGATGGTAACATTACATTGGATTCATTCATCCCCTCATAGATGGCAAACCTTTGTCGCAAATCGTGTGGCAAAGATACAGGAACTTATTTCGCAAGATGTTTGGTTTCATGTAGCAGGTCATAGCAACCCTGCTGATTGTCTCACTCGACCTATCATGCCGCAAGAATTTTCAGATCATCCTCTTTGGTTTACAGGTCCTGATTGGCTCAAGTCAGACATAGCTGACTGGCCTTTGAATTCGTTTGAAGGTGAACTCACATCAGTACCTGAGGAAAAATCTACTGCTCTGGCAGTGGTCGAGCAATCTAAACATCTTTTGTTAGAATTATCTGAGAAGATCTCATCGTGGTTGAAACTACTAAATATAATTGTTTTTATGTTTAGGTTCATACACTTTCTTCCTCGTAGAGATTTCATCTCGGTGTCAGATAGAAATTTCGCAGAAATCGCTCTCATCAAGGCTTTACAAAGACAATTCTTTGCTAAGGATATTGAAGCATTGGAAAATAATAAGGAAGTTTCTCCTTCATTACGTCATTTGAATCCTTTCTTACAGAATGGTTTGTTGAGAGTTGGTGGTAGACTTTCGAATTCTTCACTCGGTTACGAGCACAAGCATCCGGTTATTCTTCCTAAGAAACACCCTGTTGTTAATTTGATAATAGATTTTCATCATGTGTCTAACTTGCATACAGGGCCCTCGTTACTTCTAGCAATCTTGAGAAAGAAATATTGGATCTTGTCTGGTAGAGATATAGTCAGGCGTAGAGTAAAATCATGTAACCATTGTTTTAGACTTAATCCCAAGCCTACCTTCCCTCTCATGGCAGATTTGCCCCCATTTCGTGTTCAAGAGACAAAATCAGCATTTTCACATACTGGTATAGATTTTGCCGGACCTTTCCACATTACATTAGCTAAAAGGCGAGGTATCAAATCTCAAAAGTCATACTTGTGTCTCTTCATTTGTCTCGTCACAAAGGCGATACATTTAGAATTAGTATCAGATCTTAGTACAGTCATGTTCATGGCCGCGTTGAAAAGGTTTGTATCAAGACGTGGTCCTGTGTCTGTTATCTATACTGATAATGGCACCAACTTCATTGGTTGTAAAAATGAGTTAGACGAACTTTACAAGTTGTTGTCTTCTCCTGATTATTCGAAACAGTTTGCAGAAACTTTAACATTTCATGAAATCGAGTGGAAGTTCTTACCTCCCACTGCTAGTCATTTTGCAGGTATTTGGGAGGCAAATATCAAGAGTACAAAAACTCACCTCTACAAAGCTATAGGTAAGCAGATATTGACTTACGAAGAACTCTCCACTGTTCTAGTTCAGATAGAATCAATTCTCAATTCTAGACCTCTTTGCGTTCTTAGTTCGGATGGAAGTGAGCCATCTGCTCTCACTCCAGCTCATTTCCTCAACATAGTACCATTGCAACCTATTCCAGGTAAGGACGTCTCAGATATTAATGAGAATCGTCTTCAAAGGTTTGAACTTATGGATAAAATTGTTCAAGTGTACTGGAAAAGGTGGAGTCTCGAATATTTGACCAATTTACAAGAGAGACACAAATGGAAATCTCTCTCTCCTCCTATATCTCCAGGTACAGTAGTTGTAGTCATGCAGGAGTTGTTTGCTCCTCAGTATTGGCCATTGGGTGTCGTGACGGAAACATTTCCCGGTAAGGATGGCATTTGTAGAGTAGTTTCAGTCAGGACAGCCAAGGGTATATTCAAACGTCCAGTAGTCAAACTTTGTATTTTGCCTACACAATAGGTATTCAACTAGTTAGTTGTTTTGTACATACAAACATAACATAAGCATACTTGCTTGATTATTTTGAAGAGTATCAATTTTGGTTTTATTTTAATTTTTAGTTAATTTACTTTTTGCATTTATGCATTCTTTGCATTTTTACTTTTTTCATTTTGTTGTTTGAAATTTTCAAGTTTCATGGTTTTGGGTTTACTTTGTTACAATTTTTTCATTTTTGTTTTGTTGTTTTGATTAACCCTTTATTGGTCTTGATGAAGTGGTCACTTCATGGCCGGGGGAATGTTTAGTACTCTTTAATATTTCAGCATAATTTGATGAGTGAGAATTGTGCTATTCCATTATCTAGAATTTGAACATAGTTTTCTTGTTGTAAACTGAAAGCACAAGCTCTCCTATCTATCATATGTAAACCAATTTAGTTCGATTTTGACAATCATAGCATCAACAACCCATACATATTTTTCATTTGAGGTGAATCAAAGTGAAAGTGAAAATTTGATTATAAGAATTCAACCTTTTCAAGTCATCTAAATTTAACACCACTGTTTCAAGGCAAAGGCCTCCTTTTCCCCTCCAGTTTCCTTTTCTTCTAAAATTGATAGGGTGTTAGGGTGTGGTGAGTTATTTTTCGTAATATTGGCGAATTCACGTAAGTAGCTTGACCAGCTTTTATTTCTCTTATTTTTCATAATTTTGCATTTTCAAACATTTATATTCAAACCCAACCTTTTAGGGTTTTTTTTTCTTTTATTTAGAATCTACAGTCCTCTGCTCCATTACAAAAACACTTAGCGAAAAGAAGTTTATTGATTTTTTTCAGATAACCAGTAGTATTCTGACGAACATTGCTGTTCTACTAAATGTGATTGAAAATAGCCGACATACTCTTTTGCCCATAAAAAATTGTTTGTATCTAAAAGTCTGCTGAGATGGATCGGTGTGGTATGTCTCTTTCAGTGTGTTATATGTATGAATCGGTAATATCTACCATTCGGACGATCGACAACCCCAAAGAATGTACAACTCAAATAGAGACAAACATAGAATCACAATCCAATGCTAGAACTGGAGTCTTCATGATTACTCACTTTCAAGTCTTTGATGTACAGAAAAAAGCACAAAGTACACATCGTAGACAACAGTTGTATTTTACCCTTCGGTGTTTGCACGCTATAAATCGCACTACAACTCCGAGATGTATTTGCATTAAAGCAAATGATACACGATTCTAGATGTGGAGATAGGTGAACATCGCACCGTTTTTAGCCTGAACATAATAAGATGTGTTGGGAATTAATTCATGCACCGGAGCACCAAGTGTGAGCTTGTTAAACTTTTGTCGAGCCATTGGGCGGGTTCACAACGAGACAGTGGACAACTTGACGACTCAATGTGGCGCTCTTGAATCTCGTCATTCTTAAGGCTAAAAGAACTTGAGAAATCTTTTGGTATCTTAAGGCTAAAAGAAATAAATTGAGAAATCTTATGGTATCTTATGACTAAAAGAAATCGAGAAATCTTATGGTATCATAAGACTAAAAGAAATTGAGAAATCTCATGGTAACTTAAGACTAAAAGAAATTGAGAAATCTTATGGTATCTTAAGACTAAAAGAAATTGAGAAATCTTATGGTATCTTAAAGCTAACAGAAATTGAGAAATCTTATGGTATCTTAGGGCTAAAAGAAATTGAGAAATCTTATCTTAAGGATAAAAGAAGTTGAGGAATCACATTGATCTCAGGTACCATAAGCTTCTACATACAAAACAATACTCTATTCCATTGAATTCGTTAATTGAAATCTTTGAAAGGTGAAACTTGACATGGGGTATCAGGTACTCAGTTTATTTTGTAATTTCACTTGAAACTGGTAACTCCCGCTCAGAATAGTTAAGTCCTTTCTCAAGTCCCAAAATTTGTCGTCTCCAACATGAAAATTCTTCAAATGTGATTTGATCCTAAGGGCTAAGCGCTAAGGTAAGCCTTCTCCCTTGACAAATGGAGTGTATGGGAATTCTTCAAATCTAATTTGATCCTAAGGGCTAAGGTAAGTCTTCACCCTTGACAAATGGGGTGTACCAGAGGCCAATATACTCGTATGTCGTTTGCCAAAGTCCCTGTGTTCGGACAGACATACAGGTGTCAGGCGAGTGTGATCCATATCTCGTATCTTATTCAGTTCATCGCGATGTCACCCAGCCGTCTTGTTAGGATGATAAAAAAACGGTTCGGTTTGTAAACAACATGAATGTGATCTCTTCTCTTCTTTTTTTGTTGTCTTCTCGCTAGATAATGAACATTTCAATCAATCCATATCTCGTATCTTATTCAGTTCATCGCGATGTCACCCAGCCGTCTTGTTAGGATGATAAAAAAACGGTTCGGTTTGTAAACAACGTGAATGATCTCTTCTCTTCTTTTTTTGTTGTCTTCTCGCTAGATAATGAACATTTCAATCACTCGTGAGATGTATTCCAGCTTTTTGTGCTTTAAGATGTTGCCAGTCGGAAGTTCTTTCCCAGTTTGGAACGTAGGCGATGGAAATCTTCAACTAGAGCTTCAATGAGAACAAGTAAAAGCTGCTAGACCTGAGGCCCTTTCCAAGACTTTTCACTCCAAATTCTGCATTTTTTTTTACGAATTATTGTACATAATTTATTTTGTAATTTCTAGGAAGTCTCTTGAACTCCAAATTCATTTGCCACTGTTTTATTCGTGTTGAGATTTTGAGCAATGTGCTGTACTTAACCAACTACAACACGTGCTTTCCTTGTGTTTCTGTCTCCTTATGTGACTATTTCACTTGATTTTTTTATTCTCTCTTCCAGGTTCACATTTACATTTTTAAAAGTTGTTAAACAGAGAACTAATGAGGGACTTTAAGGAATAGTTGAACAACTTGATTTAGTTCAAAAGTTTTGAAGATTTTTAGCAAAAGATAAAACGCGAAGTGGAAGGTGATGTATAGTGTGGAGAAAACAAATTCGTCGTTCTAATGAAACATGCTAAAGACGGATTCAATCTACAGGCCGCCAAAGTATTCTGCAAAAGTAAAACTTACAAGAACACGACCTGTTGCGTTTATAATCCAGCAAAAGGAGTTTTCTTATTTTGCATACTTATCTTTTTTATCATCTGAGGCCTAGACGAAGCTTCCATACATTTGCAATCGTAAAGAATCGCTTCAACAAAGACAAAGGCTTCAAAACCCATCAATAAATCAAAACCTAGTGAAATTATTATTTCAATATCTATTGATTTTCACTTATACAGCTGCTCGGTATACCTATTAGTTCTCCTACACCTAAACGTAATCTTTTCGCAACTTCGAAGAGTGAGAAGAAAACTGAAACAGATCCTTATGATAGTAGACTCTGACCTATATCAACCAAAACATACAAAACTCATGTAGTACATAATAGTACAGCGTACATTAACAAGTTCACTCATTATACAAGATAAAAAAGTAAATTATCATAGCATCAACAAGCACATAAATGTCCGAGTTCTTTTTGCTATCTTCACATCAATGTCTTCCGGCTGTACACGATTACATTCCAAATATTGCACTCACTGTAAGTTGAATGTGTAATGTTGCTGGTGCAAGAGCTGTTTTGCAATAATTAGATACACTTGGAGTTTTATTGCGACAATAAAGACATCGGGACTTTGAACAGTTGCATAATGTTGCAAACTTTTTGGAGCCTTTTTAAATTCCATCGATTGTTTTAAATTTCTGACCTATCTTTATACATTTTCGGATGATCTTTCTTTACACTGGTGTGTGATAAATTTGTTTCTAATTGAATCTTTGTTTAATATTGAATTCACTTACGACTGAGTATATTTGAGCCTAAATAATATTAGTAATTAAGCAGATAACATTCGAAGCCCTAAGGCTGTGTCCACACATCACCGCTGATCGACGGCCTTCGACTATTTGTTGTGGTCAATATCTACAATAGAACTGATGATCATCAACTAAAATCCATAACACTTGGAGCTCAGCAAATAGTAGGTTTTGGGAGTTCAAACTATTGAAACTGCCGGTGGTCGTGACCTTCCTCCGAATGACCAGTTGTGACTACCATGACATCACGCAGTGTTAGGTTCATTGTTTTATCTGCCTACAAATTTGTACACACTGTTAGAAAATTTTGGGACTCGCTAAACACGTTTTTGGGCAGTTGAAAGTCTAAAGACCAAATGTTTGCTCTTAATGATATTGAGACTTTTGGCCCTACTTGTTAAAAGCCCAAAGACTGCCCGAACCGTCCCGAATGTCCAGAGGTTAACAGACCTTTTAATCTGAACCTGTAGGTTCGGGCCTTATTTAGAACTGTCATATCTCAATAACATTCAAAATTGTGAGGTTCTTTCTTTCTTTCCAAGCAGTTTATTTTACCATAGTTACTGACCGTCTTCATTTAGTCGAGCATTAGTTTTTACATTTCCTGTAGTATTCTTTTGTATTTGAACGGTTCAAAAAATTGTTAAAACAAATCAATATACTTACGTGTACAGAAGAATTTGATGGGTTTTTAAAAATCCTATTAGTATTCCTTACCGCCTCAACATGCTGGCTTGTGCTCATTGTCTCCAATTCTTCACCTGATAATGATAACACAAGTATTGTGCATACTATTTTCGTAAAGCATAACAGTCACGGTATTGTTATTATCGAAAAAATACTCCAATAATTCCGTTATCATAAATTTCTTGGGCATATAAATTTACTTTTTGAAAAGAAATCTGTGCTTAAGGTATTTATTGTTTTAATTTTTTTCTTTAATTCTTTGAAAGTTTCCGTGTGACATTTAGAAGCACGACTGACAAGTTCGATATAACAGGACACCCAAAGTGGAGTAATATTCTGTCATAATACTATTGTCTTGTTTATAGATTATAGCTGCGTTTTAAGCCTGAGCAGTCCTTTAAGAATGTCACCAGTGACTAGATTGTGTCGTGGGTAGTTCATTGTTGATATGCTTCACTTTTCGGATGACCTTATCTGGAGCACTTACAGATTTTCTAAAACATTTCCTCAGTGATTAATATTGTAGAGCAAGGATATCTCTGCCTTCATTGTTATGAAGTTATCGATTTGCTTTATGTTTGTTTAGTGTATCATATCCTTGTACCAATTTTCATCAGCATTTTATCAGCATCGCTGCCAGCACACGCTTCTATTGTGATAGGTACTATGTTCGTATGTCACATTCATCTGAAATCAAAATCTTGAAGTACTATCTTTTGAGGTTCAGCTGTGGGTTTTGGACTTGGACTGTGGTCCAATTCCGTAACCAGGCAGGTGAAGCAAAGGATTTCATCGTTTATCATAGTCCGACGTCAAAATCGCTGACCACTCCGACGGATATGAGTTAATGGGAATAATGGTTACATTTGTATTAAAACCATTGCGAGAGTGACTCTTATTAATGGTCTTGCATTTCTTCGCTACCACAGTGGGATACTGGAAAGCTATTTTAATTATTTGGATTTCCTGTAGTTTGCAAGAAATATTGCCGTGATCTATTCCTATTCCTTTCATTGGATTTACCTACTCGTATTACTACTAGCTGCTACTTGTTGATTGCACATTTCTGCAGTTTAAGTTACGACCCAATCCGTGGGTATTGTAACAGATAACTTTACTTTAATAATTCAGAGGTTATGGAAATGGAACTCTGAACGCGAACGGTTTTCTTACAAGATATAAGATCAGGATCCGATTGTTCTTTTAATTCAGTCCAAGTTCCCATTTACTAAATATTTACCTCGTCATTTCTTGTCATCTCCTGATTAAAGCTCAGAAGTGTTAGAAAGCAAGCTCAACATATCAGATTGATGCCAATATGAATATTCTGAGGTGCAATGTATTGCTCTGGATAGGGATTGACGAGGCACTTTCTAAAGAAATGGAAGTCACTCATACATATATCCATATTAACCTATCACTACTTTGATTTACCTGTCTTTCCAAAGTCATGAATATTCTAAAACTTCTATTCAGCCAGCACAAGCTACAATGTTCAATAAGGTCCAAATAAAGTCAGGTTCAATAATGTATTCTGAAATTTCTACACCTGTTTCTAGCAATACATTATGTTAATACGCTCAATATGCAAATATACATGGAGAGCTACGACGGTAATGTGGAGTACTTATCCGTGTACACCACAATCGTGAATTGAGCAAGCATCAATGAGTGATCATAAAGATAAAAAATAATGTGTAAGCATACAGAGTGGCTGCAGAAGGAGAAAGAGGCATCTGGAAGAAATTGGCGCTCTAAGAAAAACCAGCAACAAATGATCTTGAAGGACCAAGTAATTCTATACTTACCAAGAAGCAAAAACGGATATTAAAACATACTATACAATATTTTTTGTCAACTATGACATAACTCCATCTCTTAAAATGTTTGTCTTCGAGTGTTTTATATTTAAGGTGCAGAACTCCTCTCTTAGGACCATAGTTCAAAGAATGCCTTCTAAAAATCCCTGTCAAAGAACGCCAAATATTTGAAATATGAACGGTTGCGATTGACGTAAACACACCGTATATTGGAAGATATATGGACACCATAAAATCTTAAATAATACGTCCCCACACAGAACTAATAAAGTGTATCTCATAAAATTAAAACTTTTGTGCAATCAATAACGATAACAATCAATAAGAAACTTTTTAGTATTCAAGAGTAGCTTCGGGGACACGGACAGTAATTTTCTGACATGATGAATTTTATTGTCTGCAATGAATCTTTTATGAAGCGTTGTATCCATTATGTCCAATAGTGAAGGACTTGGAGAGTTTGGAATTGTTGGGTCGCAATACTTTTCATAGCATGTCTTCTTCAAGATCTTGCTTTTGAAAAGGACTTGTGGTTAAGATTTACTGAGATTGACTCACTTATACACCTCACTATGACCTTTTGCGTCAAATGTATTAGTCCGTTCCACAGTTACTTGAAAGTTGAGTTTTCATCTGATAGGATTTTTCAAAGCTACTTAACGGTCTCCTAACCGCAACATGAATCTTATTGTGCGCACTTGACTGAAAGTTTTCTCAGATCTACTCTGACACAGACTATTTTTTAAAAAATCTCGACTCTGTGACAACTCTACTACAAACACATAGAACACAAATCTAGATTTTCGTGATTTTGATTTTTATCTAAGTGTTTCAGTTCTTTTTATTTTGGTTGGTGCTTTTGTTTCGCTTTTAACTGTTCTGCTAGTGTTAACAAGTTATCTTGGTTCATAGTTACTCAGTTAATGATCTTGACAAAATCTTGCTATTGTTGTTTGCTCAAATTGGTTGCAGAGATGTGTGACGAGAAGTATCTTCGAGGGATTTTTCTTCCTATTTACTAATTTTGCTTACATTTTAGGATTAGGTACATATTCCACAATATTAAAACAAAAATAGTGTACACAGTTACCTATACACACGCAGTCAATGAATAGTGCACGGTTTTCTATTTATTTTCATACAAAGGTTAGGACCTATCTAAATTATGCTCACAAATGAACAACTCTTTTACATTCTCCAGTATAATTTTGAGAATGGTGAATGACAAAAATTCAATATCAACTGATCTAACAGAAATTAAGAAAAATCCCAATTTAACCGTCTTGGTGATTTTGTCTGTGAAATTTTTAATGTGTCAAATTATGAAAATCTAAAGTAAACCGATGAGCAAGCGACGTGAAATCATCTCCGAACAGCCATTCCGGAGCGTTATTGTCACTTTGAATTCATACTTGGATGAATATGAAGAACTGTAAGAAAAAGAAAAAAAAAAAAAACTGTAACACACACTCCAACCTGAAGAAAGCATCACAGAGCAAAGATCACACACAAATGTCATTTCCAACAAATAATAAAGATAAGCCAAGTCGTTGTTTGGTGTAAACTTTCTCCCGTTATATTTGGTTGATAATGCACAACAGTTTGGAACACGGGATTTTGCTTCCGTGATGTGTGGATGTACACGGAATAATTTGTACCACCAGTTTATGGCGTGAAAAGAATTTAATTAGATCTGCGATTTGATGTCTTTCTCTTTGGAGGACAATATTCCCATGTGAATTTGTCCATTACATTTGAGATGTGAGGTTCTTCTCAGCACTAAATACTGATGGAAGTACATGCAGCTAGATATTATTCTTTTCATTTTTGTTTGAAACTTTTTTTGTGCAGCAAAGTTGGTACATATGAGAAAAACATGGAGCTACCTAACACTTCATTTAATTTATTATCTTCCTTGTCCATTATCTTCCAAGTCCATTCTTCCTTTGCATTATCCTCCAAGTGGTCTGGATATCGAGGTCTGGACTCTGCGGACAACAAAACAGACTCCCAAGAAGACGCCTGTTATTGTTTGTTTTCATATTTGACCTGATATTGTTTAGAATGATCCTTACAGGTACCAAAAAGTCGAGGAATAGTAATGAAGCACATGGGTAAATATTGTTCTATTTACATTTCACGAAATCTAAACAAACACTTGTGATTGCTCCAGGATCTCCAGTCTCCAGTTATGTATTCATCATTGAAAAATCCATTCAAATGGTATTCAGTGAAGTCAATTGGGGGAAATGATCTCTACAGTGACCTTGGAACCGCGGTCAAAAAAACCGTTTGACTTAACGGCTATAGGTAAGTATTGCCATACAGAGGGGCCATGCGTCACGTCTTGGGTCATGGGTTTTTTTGTTCATACGTTGATACTCACCTGCAAATGAACGAAGTGTTTTATTTGAAAATCTTTTATCTGTACTTGCTTACAGTTGGCTTTCTGGCAACCTACATTGTCTGGCTGAAGGACTATAAACAGAGAGTAGATCAGCGTTTAGCTAGGGGACTATAAACAGGAAGTAGACTAGTCCAAATGGTTGAGTGCGAAGGGCATCCACTCGGAAAATTTTGTTTCGCCAAAACCAGTTGGCCTCAAAGCGATTACTCTAAAGCTCACTGAGAGGGCAACGACAAACGCCGACCCAATCTGAGAATGGGAAAAGGCGAAGAAGAAGACTTGCGTTCTGATATTTTACCATTCTTACCAGAAATTTATATACCATTCTACTTGCGTACGGGAGATCTACTAGAGAAATTTATATACCATTCTACTTGCGTACGGGAGATCTACTAGAGAAATTTATACCATTCTACTTGCGTACGGGTACGGGAGATCTACTAGAAGCTTGTGGTCAGACATAAGTTGCATAAGCACGCTTGCATGCGCAAGTAAATTGCGTATGAGTGACCGGTTGGTCAGACTAGAATCACTCGCACACGCAACTTGAAAGTTTTGGAAATATCCGCTAGGTTGTGCTAGTGAGCGCCAGATGTGAACTGGCGGTTTTTTAAATGGCACACAAAATAGGACTGAGAAAAGACCCAAAATCTAATGAGCCAGTATTCTTTGTGATACATATTCTTCAAAATTTCCATCGAAATTTGATGAAACATATAGGAGAGTTGAGGTGAAAAGAAAGAATATGATAATGGAAAGGCATCACACACCTAGTTTGGCTTCTCTTTTTCCTAGCAGGTACAGAGGCTTTCAGGCTTTGGAAAAAAAAAATGTGTCACAAGACAAAGTAATACAGGAGGATAAAATTCCATGCCTCGGCTGGGATCGAACCCACGCCCTCCTGTTTACCAGGCGAGCGTCTTGACCACTACGCTACCGAGGCTAGTGTCTTTTATGTCTAGTGTCATTATTAAAGCTAACATGATTTTATGAAGGTTCTAGATATCTAGATGTGAATTTTAGTGTACATTTGTACATGAAGTACACACACATTTAGAGATGAGCAAAGAAGCTATGTAAATCTAGGCCTGAATATACCCCTAGATCAAACTTATCAAAATATCAGAGTGTTGGAAATTGAAATATTCTAAAAGACAACCACCTGTTAGTCTGACTAGTCTGTCAAGATAAACCAAGCTCAAAGTTCTGAAGGTAATCCTGATTTTCTTCAATCATTCCTAGTAGGTGCTCTTAAGCTGTGTCCACACATAATTGACAGCCGTGGACACGGGTTTACAAATTCTCAGTACCCAATAATGAAAATTGAGTGCTAAACCCTATGGAAGTGAGAGAAAATAATGACCTCACACATCTCAAACATGATCGCATTCTGCAATCATCAGATTACCTCTAAACATTACACAGAAAACGTGGCAAACATTAAAAGAAACAGCTCTGTCAATCATCTCCTCAGGTTGAAAATGATTATGAACATGGATGATGGTCATAAAGAGATTGAAGAATACCAACAAATGTCAGGAATCTTTAAAATCATGGTCATATTGCTCGTGCGGACTAAGACGGGTCAAAAAAGTGTTTTTCTTTAGTTCTTCATGAGCCAAAAATGTTAGGTAATACATATAGGGTTTCCGTGGATCTCTAGTGGCCAAGCAGAAGCTACAAAGGGTTGCGCAGATCTGTACAGTGTCTACCACAAATTTTTGACCATCTTTATTTTCATAATTCATTCCAGATCCAGTAGGTGCCTAATTTAGGATCTAGTTTCTTGACTTTCAAGAAAGACACAGAAATCATCTCAATGGCAACACCAATCCATAATTCACTGTTATAAGCGTCCTAATAGGTCCACAAGATGAACTAGAACAAAGGTATTATAACGTTATTTATCTTCCTAAACTTAAAATCCATCTCAGTAGGAATAGAGTCACCGTCTTTTCTTGTAAACCTGTCACATTTTTGGTCCTTCTTAAGCCGCACGCGCTCCTAACAAGCACTAATCAATGTAACCTACAATCCAACAACAAAAAGAACTATAATGCCAACCAAGTTGATGTTAAAAGACCGATCAACGACAATGATGACAAATAATGTGTCCTCGTGTTAAAACTGATAACAGAGAATGGAGAAATATGTCGAACGCACAGGAGCAAGGCGCTTAGGAGACAAAACCCGCGACATTAAGAAAATACTTATGCTCTTTATCTTGAACCAGTTTGAAATTTTAATAAGCAGAAACGCCAGTGAAGGATATCGACGCGTATAACCTGTCATTCCAATGATCTTGTAGTTGGTCTAGCCTAGCACTTAGGGTTTGTACGTGTATCCTTCATGTTCTTCACGTTGTCCACTGTTCCTGAGATGCGTATTGATGTATGTAGCTTGATGGGCATGGGCACTTGAAAAGCAATTCTGTAGGGAAATGGAAACCCATGTATGAGTATGTCATATGTCACTTTGCACAAAAAACAATGAAAGTGTAGGTTTCTTTCAGAAATTTTCTTTCGAAACACACTTGAAATTTGGGCAGTCATCACGTGATTTAATAGTATCGATTTTGATATTGTCCATTTGTTTCATTTATTAGCTAAATCCTCTTTAGGGATGAGCTATACATTTCTAACGGAAGTCACAACTTTCGAGATTGTGTTTTTGGGGTCTTTTAGGTCACTACGAAGCTATTTTTTCTCCTCCACTGTTCCGAACATATTGGGAAGTGTTTTGTCTTGATGAGCTTGGTGTCCTCCAGAACTCTGACTTGATAGCTGTGGTCGTCGTCGCCTCTTATCTTGTTTGCTTTCAAGTGGAACATCAATAGATTTTAAATATTTTCGAGGAATCCTGCGCTTATTTTCAACATATCGTTTTTACGTGTTTCAATTGATTCCGAATGGTGATTGGAAATGCCTACAGAAAACGAGCAACCTAAAGTTAAGTTTCAAAGGGAAATACGTAATACCTTGTCATCACAGTTGCACAGTTTTTGTGTATGTTTCACTATTTGCACGGAATTTTGAATTTATTATTTTGGGTGCCCGGGCACTTGCAAAACGTAATTTCCACAATAACGGGTATTTTATTCTTACCGAACGAATAACATGGAGAGAATCTCGAGAAAAAGACAATGTGCTTGTTGCACTTTGGAAGCATTACTCAAGCACTTAAGTGGCCACATTTAACTTTAATGCTTTGGCAAATTCAAAAAGCTAAAAACAGCGCCACATTATTTTCACGCAGTTTTTTAAGGCCTAATTATACCTACCTAACTGTTTTTATCTGGTACTCTAAAATTTACGGCATTGGAGAACATTTGTTTTTTTATTTACCTACCTACTCTCACGAAGCGTTGAACCACACTAAAGTAACAATAAAATCATTAAAAACGAAATTATACACAATTGAACAATAAGAAATTCAAATGAGGATTCTAAATGAGTTTAATGAGAAAACGATTGCAATTAAATGGTAATAATTATTCCAAATAAAATCGTAAAACCACCATTAAATATCAGGGGAAATCCTAGGACCGTGACGATTTTATAGAACTTTTATACTTTTCTATTGCCTAGTTAGCGTACAAAACCCCATCATCAATATTCGTGCCAAAATGCATTTCGTTCACATTAAAATCATGTAAAAGAATAATCTGACTGGCAGAATCACCTTGTTGACTTTAAGAACTAAAATAATTCCCATCAAGTTAGTGTCCTCAGTCCTGACAACTGAAATTTCTACTGAAACCATCTTGAGGTGTTATTGTACTCAGATTTTGTTTTGTCTATTCTAATAATTGCTTTGTCCCATTCTCATCATGGGTATTGATGGATGGACACTAATTCTTCATTCAGAATATGAAACTTTTCAGGTATCATGTGTGTCACGCTTTAGAACCTAACCCGTTTGCGACCTCCGAGCTCCGTTACAGATGTTTCGACTTTATTGAAATTGCCCGTCTAGTCTTCTCATCAGTCTAGGACTCATCCATTTTGTTCCTTTTGCGGTGGAGATGATGGGTCCATCGTGTCAGGAAGTTTTGGATCTCTGTAAAACATAGGGCAATTGGGGGAAATGATCTCTACAGTGGTCAAAAACACCGGTCAAAAACACCGTTTGACTTAACGGCTATAGGTAAGTATTGCCATACAGAGGGGCCGTCACGTCTTGGGTCATGGGTTTTTTGTTCATACGTTGATACTCACCTGCAAATGAACGAAGTGTTTTATTTCAAAATCTTATATCTGTACTTGCTTACAGTTGGCTTTCTGGCAACCTACATTGTCTGGCTGAAGGACTATAAACAGAGAGTAGATCAGCGTTTAGCTAGGGGACTATAAACAGGAAGTAGACTAGTCCAAATGGTTGAGTGCGAAGGGCATCCACTCGGAAAATTTTGTTTCGCCAAAACCAGTTGGCCTCAAAGCGATCACTCTAAAGCTCACTGAGAGGGCAACGACAAACGCCGACCCAATCTGAGAATGGGAAAAGGCGAAGAAGAAGACTTGCGTTCTGATATTTTACCATTCTTACCAGAAATTTATATACCATTCTACTTGCGTACGGGAGATCTACTAGAGAAATTTATACCATTCTACTTGCGTACGGGAGATCTACTAGAGAAATTTATACCATTCTACTTGCGTACGGGAGATCTACTAGAGAAATTTATACCATTCTACTTGCGTACGGGAGATCTACTAGAGAAATTTATACCATTCTACTTGCGTACGGGAGATCTACTAGAGAAATTTATACCATTCTACTTGCGTACGGGAGATCTACTAGAGAAATTTATACCATTCTACTTGCGTACGGGAGATCTACTAGAGAAATTTATAGCTAGGTTGTGTGTAGTGAGCGCCAGATGTGAACTGGCTGGTTTTTTAAATGGCACACAAATAGGACTGAGAAAAGACCCAAAATCTAATGAGCCGTATTCTTTTGTGATACATATTCTTCAAAAATTTTCCATCGAAATTTGATGAAACATATAGGAAGAGTTGAGGTTGAAAAGAAAAAATATGATAATGGAAAGGCATCACAACCTAGTTTGCTTCTCTTTTTCCTAGCAGGGTACAGAGGCTTTCAGGCTTTGGAAAAAAAAAATGTGTCACAAGACAAAGTAATACAGGCTAGGTACATGAAAAAAAATCAAAATTCTTGTTCTTGGAAAAAAGAATGGAAATTTTAAAATATCACGAAAAAAAAATGTCACAAGAAAGAAATGAAAAAAGAAAAACAAGAAAAGTAAACAAAATTTTGAGGTTAAGATGCAGCAACCTCGCAAGTAAAATCAAAAATTTTTGATCGAGAAAACCTCGTTGGCAAGTGTTTAACGGCACCGGAACCTCTTTGGAAGCGCACGCTTGCGCATGCAACTAAATGAATGACCACGATATCAGCTGTTCCATTTGATTTACACTATTGTTTACATTTTTTGTTTCCTAGTTGCAGCAACTAGCTTGCTGTTGCAATCTATGTCTGACCATAAGCGAATACCTACTAGATGCTAGAATAACTAGATGATACATTGCATCAGGACCTTTTCTGAAATCACCTACGGATTCTTATTTCATTGATATGACCTCTAACAGGTTATTTCTCGCCACATGCTACTCGCCTAGGTGTTAGTCTTCAGAATATTTATAGGTCTTGTATTTTGAAAGAAAAAGACAAAGTGTGTGAATATTTTCTAGGTTATTGGTTCATTCGTAGATACAACGTACACACTCCTACGCATTGAAGTTTTCAATGTTTTCAAATCGGTTTGTGTATAATATTTATAGGTCTTGTATTTTGAAAGAAAAAGACAAAGTGTGTGAATATTTTCTAGGTTATTGGTTCATTCGTAGATACAACGTACAAACTCCTACGCACTGAAGTTTTCAATGTTTTCAAATCGGTTTGTGTATGGCAGAAAAGAAATGGATATCTGAAGAATCTCTTCCTCCTCATCAATTTTCACTCTCGAAATATGAAAGGAAAGGGTAATGTAGTTAATTAGTTGAAAGTTTGATTATTCATCATCGGTAAGGTGCCTTGCCTACCAATCCATTTCCTAGTAAAAAAATATGTTGAATGCAGAATCAATTCAGTAAACTATTCCTGAAAATAGGAAGATACAAAATTTACAAAACATAAAAATGAACTTATTCTTCCCTGAACTTACCCCGGGTTTACAATCCCATGTTCAGCTGTTTTCCAAGCTTTGATCATGCTCGTATGCTGTTCCAAGCATTTTCAGAGGCCAACAAACACTAGATAGTAAACCCAACACTAGATAGTAGACCCAAGCCTCATTATACTCAATGGATTGTTTGATGAGCCCAATTTACATTTCACCAACAAACTGTCTTAATCTCAACATCTCAAGCCTATCAAATTAATTTTATTACTGATCAAAAGGAGTTGAAGGAACATATTACTGTCACTTGGAATGTTAAATTATCGCCTACCTAATGTTCCCATCAGAGGATTTCCAAAAATCCCAAGCCAACTAGGAGGTATTCACAAATTCCTCCTAGAGTCCAAATAAATAAAAAGCCATTCAAATACCTGGCCAGTTTCTTCAATCTGTCCACTTCTAGGCACTCACACATATCAAGAGCATCATCAACAACTGTTTTACATTCATTTAATTTCATTAGTGTTGTGTTCTAAGTTGTTATCTTGAGTGTTAATGTTATCAACACTGATATTCCACCTGTTGTGGGGTTCGTTACCCGGTGTTTCCAATTTCACTCTGAACATGAAGGTTCTATTTGGGGGTTGCTTAGTTTTTAATCACCTTTACATTTTTAATCACCTTTAGTCATGTTCATAATTTCTCACATAATCCGAGTCATTTTTTCTACTTTATAGTCACTGATTAAAGGGAAGCAGTTGTCGCTGTAGAAGTTCTCCATTTAATGCCAAACTGCTTTTTTCGACCGCCTCCAGTTGAATTAAGCCAATGCAACGTCAAGAGTTCAGGACGAGGCGTTTACTGTAAAATTTTAGAAGGATTTCAACTCACTGTACATGTAAATACAACTGCTAATGTTTTTAGTGACGGGGTTTCCACCTCCATTTGGCGACAAACTACCCACCTCCTCACATAAACCTCACCCAGCCTGAGTGGGACCGGGAAAAGCCAACAGGAAGCAATGGTCCAGATGGTCACCCATTTGGTTACCAGCCACGCGCGTCGTAGCTCCACTTCAGAACACCATTGGGCACTAGTGAATTCAACGTGCTGTAGCCACTGGCTCTGCAAATTTTAGAAACCGACAAATGGAAAAGCTGAAAACTATGTTTTGTTTGTATGAATATCGGTTGCGTCGGAGTCGCTTCGAACTCTTGACGTTCGCTCACCAGCTGTTCCCAAAACGAACATTATCCGTTCAGGATAAAATCCGCCCCGGGATGGAATCGAACCCGCGGCCTAGCGCTTACAAGGCAGACGCCAACCAAGCTAACTAGGCTGGAACCGTTGATTGTTATTAAAGAAAAATAATCCTTTTCACAACTTTTCAGTCAGCGAGTAGGTTGAACTTCTAGGCGATGTTTATTCTGTGTCCTCACTGAGCCACCTGTTCATAACATGCCTGTGTATCTCCATCACCTAATAATGCCTGTACAGTCAGGTGTAGAGCTTGTTAACCCGTTCTCATCTACAGTATCCCTTGCTCGCTACTCCTGAGCAAGGTTCTGTTTCAAAATCTCGGCTTCACACTGAGTTTTTTGCTTTACTTTATGTGTATATCGTACATTTTCTCCATTTCCTTGAGTAACGAAACAACATAAACCATTTTTTTTTTTTTTTTTTTTTTTGAAAATTGGAGAAGTTACGTTATTCCATGAGATGTGCGGTGTATACTTTTTTAATCGCTCGGATACAGAGTAGGTAAAAAAAAAAAAAAAAAAAAATGTAAATGCAGTTTCTTTGTGTTATTATATTACAACTTTGGTGCTCACTGCAGCATTGTAGGATTTTCCCAATATCTCAATAATCCTAAAATCCAATGTTTACCTACAATGCTGGCACCGGTCGCTATGCGCATTTATACCTATGTCATAGCTACTCATTTTCCTCACGAGGCTGAGTGGGCCCCGCAAAAGCCAGTCACGGAGTCAATTATTTGCATGATACAAATTTCTTGACCCCGCCGGGAATCGAACCCGGGTCTCCCGCGTGCAAGGCGAGCGCAGTGACCACTACGCCATGGGAGCTGAACTCGGACACATAGATTACAGAGACGGATTCAGAGCTTCAGTCACATCTATTTTGGCCTTTGAACTAAAACGAAAGCAAATGGACTAATCAGAACCAAGCGTTGAAAAATCTGCCCATTGTTCATCAAGAATCAGTAAACGATTGAAAAAAGTATGGTTGTGAAGTGGTTAACTTGCATGATCTGATAAACATCACACTTTGGTATACAAACGGAAGCTGTCCAGCATATGGCCTGTCAGAGTTTTTTCACATGCTTTTTTGATCGAGAATCTAAATATGACTACCTATGACAGAATTGATTGACAAGTTGTCAGATTAAAGTATGGTTGTGAAGTGGTTAACTTGCATGATCTGATAAACATCACACTTTGGTATACAAACGGAAGCTGTCCAGCATATAGGCCTGTCAGAGTTTTTTCACATGCTTTTTTGATCGAGAATCTAAATATGACTACCTATGACAGAATTGATTGACAAGTTGTCAGATTCCGATCGATCGATCGATAGGTAGTGTGGTGTCAAAAGCCAAATTCTTGATGTATCAAGGTGTTTTTGTGTACAAGTTTAAGACGGATTTCCAGGTTATTTTTGAGCAACAGTTTTTTGTGTTTTTATCTCGTTCAACTAATCTTGGATTTGTTTTCGAAACTGTTTGCTCCACAGACAAAGCGAGAACCAAGGAGCTATGGGCAACAATAGAGACGAACTAATAAATAATAATAGTTATAACACCATTCACAAAGATCGAAATCAATATGTGAGTTCACAGTTACTGTAATGTCTATGGGAAAGGCAAGGAATGACTTGTTGGATATATTTGACAGTAACTTTTATTGGAGTTAAAGTTGACCAATAGTATGGAAATGTTATACTCTTCTCTTCAGTTTGAAGACATTCTGTCTTTACCTATCCATCTTTTGTTTGTTTTTGTTTCCCAGAAATCCCCAGTTTCGGAAAAGTGTGATATAAAAATCTTCATCTGCAGCAGACTTTAGAAAACATCTTCAGATCGAAGTTAATAATATGAAATGTTCCAAACCAAAGATGCAGCTTTTAAAGCGTTTCCTATCAAATTAGTTCGCCTGTCGTTTCTGTTTTGCGTTCATTGCTTCTAGACAAGCTATTTCTGTTCCGAGAATCTGAGGTTTCCATGCTTTAGCATAGTTATGTCCACCGTCACAGGACTCGGAGATTTAGCCAGGGAGGAATGCCAGGTTTGCATCTGAATTGATTAAAGTGATTAACAATATTAATAACAGATAATAAAAATTCCATATTTTCAACCTTCATAATAAGTTTGCTATCAGGCTAACCTGACTCTCTGAACCCGTGTGTTATGAACCAGACGAGATCCCCATACACGCTGAACTGTCTGTCATCTCTCATATTATCAGTGTGGTCGTAGTTGGTTCTATTCTATTTTATTACAATGTTCCATGGTTTTTTTTAAAAAAAAACTTCAATTCTAATATCAACTAATGTAAACACCGAGCGAGGTGCAAAGTAAACAATGCCTGCCACTTATTGTTATTTCTTTGATGACTAAGTTCGAGCTGGTAAATGCGAATAATTCTGATTACCATTTGGTTTTAAAAAAAGGAAGTAAAGACTAAAGACATCTTTGAAATCGACCTCTTCCGATTTAAACTTTTGGCTATTCCTCAACAAAAGAGTTAATACCAGATCATACTTTTCTGTTGTACTTAGTAATGTGTATGGGTCACCTTGTGAAGCAAAAGCGACCATTTCTGTCAATATAAAGTAAGTTACCTTTGATAGTAAATTTATTTTTCATTATCATACAAGTTCTATAAATTGAAACTTTATCTATGTTGAAGTTATATGTGGCTGGAACATGCCATAGTACTGGAGCAATAGCATCATCAAGCCAGAGCAGACATTCTTGCTGTATTAATCACGCCTTGATGCATTTTTCATTCTTAGGGTCACTGGTTGCCTTTTCCTCGAAGATTTTGATTTCATTTCCTTTCATTTGGACCTGTAAAGCTTCAATGTTACCAAAATGATATCGTAACGGATGTAGGATGTATAAGTTTCTCTGTTCGACAGGTTGAAATCCTAACGAGACCGACCTTACAATATTTTACAATTAAAATTGAGGAAAAAAATAACACATCCAATACCTCAAATATTTCAATTTATTTTTTATGAGATCACAAATTAATACTAACCAATTTGAAGAACGTAGGTTGTACGGTGTTACAAAATGGTGAGCAGGTTATCCAATTTATTTGTCTGAAACGTGTAGAAGTAGCTGTAGTAAATAATGTATCACCATCATCCTCACTGAGACTATCAATGAAATCATTTGCAGCTTTGAGGAGAACTTTCAACACCCATACAGGGTCCGTCCAAAACATCTCTAATTTTCAGAAGAATTGTAGGTGCATCCCTACCTCTATTCCACTAAACGCTTCCAGCTTCTATTGATTAAAATATTCCTTTTATACATTTTTATGGTTCTGGAGTCTGAAGAGAAGCTTTTGGCCAGTTCAATAGAATGGTCCTCCAAATAAAAGATTTTCCTTGCCACAAAACAATGGCAATGAACTTTAAAATGCTAACAATACCTACATATCAGTACTTAGCAGGAATCTCATTTGGTGCCAATAACAACAATAAACTTATTGGTGCGATGTGCAATAAATAGCACTATCAGCATTATGTTTCCGAAGTACAAACATGCTGCACATTTTAAATTTAAACATTTTTTAGTGGTTCGAATGAATCCTTATTGTTTTGTTATTGCATGTTTTATGATCTTCTTTTAAAGTGTTGTGTGTTTAACCTTAAATATTTCTTGCTCAAATTATGGTTGGTGATAATAGCACGTAGAACCACTACAAGTCTATCCAAGTTAATCTTTCAGCAATATTGTCTGGTGCATTGTTGACTCCAATGCACTTATGGCGAATTAAAGACGTAGATACTTAACGTATAAGACTGCACAAATGACATTAATCTTTTGGCTAAGTAGTACAAAGTTTGGCGAATTTGAAAACAATTAAAAAATATTCTTTGTCTCTAGAAGAATTTTGAATGTTCAAGAAATTTTATTGTTAAAAATATCTGGTTGTTTATTTTAAATTTGCTTTATCATGATTTATTTCTTCGTTTTTAAATAGTTGACTATAGCCGGTCTGAGTTTACTGATGCTCATGGTTCCAGACTATATCTGTCTCTGTTATAGATACTTGCCGTCAGTTTCCCCCATAAGGACCTCAATACCTGCTAAGACCTGCTTGTTTGTGTTTGGATAGTGTTTCCACAATGGACCACTTCACTTCTATTTAGCATTTTAATACTTTGCGATATTGTTTTTTTAATGTCATCTATTTTTCTTTAGGCTATGATTTAGCATTTGTTATTCTTTGTGGAGCAACCAAACTTTAATGACTTTACTCTTAGCATTAACAAATACATAAGTTTAAAACAAAGTAATAAATTTGCAATTACTTTATTTATCTTTTTGTAGTGTACCTAATGCTATGTGATTAGAATAATGTATATGACCTCCAAAAATAGAGAAATAAAACAAAATTGCAGGATTTTTTTTCTCTCCTTTGAAAATTGCGGTAAACTTAAACAGAAGTGAATAGTAAAGTGGAGCAGCTTCTCCCTTGAAGTAGAGCACAATGTTTGCTCTTTCAATGTTGGACTTTTTGCTAGGAATCTCAGCAACATGAATACCAAAGTCAACATATAGCAGTGGCAGGTGTCTGACAGTCTGACATGGTCCAGGTATAGACCCGAGGGTACCCTAATAAAACACAGCAATAGTTAATAGCTATGTAGGATGACTGGATGACATAAGTCAATCAGCCAATAAGGTAAAATACCTAATAGTAGGAGACAAAGATTGGAATGTTGGACGTGTTTTAAAGATCAGTGGGGCATGTAAAAAGGTAATTAAACAAATCTCTATAAAATTCACAAAATTTTGGATTGTTGCATAATACACATGTCCATGCTTACACTTAACGTTTGTGTGTATGACCTAACACGCAAAATATCTCTCGTCCTCGTCGGTTTATCACTGAAGAAACCTTTTGAATCAGCTAGCATTAATGATGAAACTCATCATGCAGTCTTTATTGTTATTGTGAATTTAGTCAATCAGGTTTTGTTACTTCTGGATGAGTTTTCCAGATCTCGCCCATAACGTCTTATAATAATTCTTCTAAATCTATTTCGATTTGGTGTGGTCCTGATTGTGTCATTCTTTTCTTCTTGTTGGTTGTTGACTTTTCTTTGTACCATTTCTTCACGTTGTACACTGATCAGTAAGTCCTCTTTTCTTTCGTCGAGCTTAGATGTTGATTTTAAATCAGTTGTTCAAGTTGAATGTTTACTGAAATGGGGAAGTAAGCTGGAGTAACTAACCTGAAATGCAAAAATCTATTCTTACTATTCTTATAACTTTGAACTGTATTGATTTAGACATCATTGTATTGAATGGTGGATGCACTTATCTATTGTAAATTGGTGCACAGGTTCATTTTATAATTTGCTGCGAACTTGTGTAACAGTTTTCAATGATTCACCATCAAGTATCAGGGATTCTTAACCTTATATCAGGGGCATGCTCAATCTCTGTCTTTGGTGGTAAATACTGAATCGAATTATTTACAAGGATCTTTTTGATGGATTCATCATGAGATAAAGTCCTGAAAACAATTAAACAAGTACGCGAGCTACAAGTACTTGGATTTATAATAATGGTAGTCAATTATTTGTGGAACAAGGAGTACAGGTTCCAGTACAGCTAATAGATTAGACCAAGACGTTTGGTCAGAGTAAGAAACACTAGAACTCCCTGTTCCTTCTGAAGTCATACAGCAGCTCCTGAACAAATAATACCACGAACAACCATTAAAACGTTCTGAAAATATCAACATAATCTACAAGACATTTAGGTGGTACTTATGCAATCATACAATCTTAAACAAGTAAAACGGAATTTTTTCTCAAACAATTTTTTAATTATAATCTAGAAGAGACGCGAGGACGATAGGTCAATTAAAACGGTCAGACACTATTAAAAGCTCTTGGTTATTGATATAATAATATATTCTAATTACAACATTGATACACATTTCAGACCGTGGCTAATAAACCTGATAGGGATTAGATTAATGGAAGTTTTTTGTTGTTCATTTACAACTTGTGAAATAAGATCACCAGACACGGTTCATGAGGAATAACATGATTAAATTGTGAATATTTATTGATATAACTGTTCTGAATTTCTGATTCATCTGATGCCTCTATAAGTTCAGACTACCTACTGACCGGCAATCCACCCCTAGCCCCTACAGTAATCCATGAGGAATCTTGTGACCTGTTTCTTATTAAAATTTATCAAACTTGAAGATGGGCTCAATTTTGCTAAAATCGCATGGTCGAAGCAAATTTGTGGGTTCAAAGCTTGAAAGAGAATCTGTTTGAAAAGTTTTTTGGGATTATCGGTTCCTGAATTGTGTAGCCTCTGATGTTTCCTTTAAGAACAATAGTTTCACACTGATATTGATTCAAACGTCTATGGTTATCCAGCATATAAAAAAACCCCTTATCAGCATTTTTTACTCGACATGATAGTAAACATTGGGTTTACATGAGGTTAGAATCAATGACACTTCACAGGTAGAGTGCATGTAATTAGTACGAGAGGACATGCCAGGTAGCAGTGGAAACTTTGGTCAACACAGATAAATAACCACATGACCAACAAAGAATGTGCTACCTCAGAATGTAAATATTGGCAGCTCACACCAGGTTTTAAATCCGTTCGTTAAAAAACGTAAATTTATGTGTTTTCAGCCAATTCTTTTTCCTGTCAAGAGGTCTCACCTTTTCATAGTCAACCTGAGGTAAAGGATTAAGGGTTCTATTGGTTGAACTCCAGAGCTAGAGCAACTCCAGGGTGATATTTCCGAGGTTCTTTCAGTGTCTGATTCTTAATTCTAAACGAAAGCCGAAGTCCAAAGAACCTCGAAATGTCCTAATCATTTGAAGATTTTCAAACGACCAAAAGGGTTTACCCATTACTTAATTTCCTGGAAATGAATCAAATGTTGACTCCAAAATCAAGTAAAACGAGGAAAGGTTTAAGCTTTGAAATCGTCTAAATTCAAGTTGCTACTGAGACCAAAGTATAATCAAGTTTCTTGGTGAAGTTCCGTTTCAGAACCTCGAGATCAATACCGAGTGTGTAGATCAAGATATCAAGATGGATCGATAGGAATGAATAGGATCATAAAATATAGGATTCCCATGTTCGAAACGTCCAAAGTTCCGATATTTTATTTATTTGACAAAGACATCACAACAGAATTTGATCGTGGCGATTTCATTTGACCAGAGGAGACCTTAACGATTCGCCCTGCACAGGTTGCTGGCCAAGAAATACCTGCTGTGATCACCAACATCTCATATGGACTTATGAACTATGGAATAGACATGTTAGAACCATTTCTTTTACCAAGTTTGTAAATTCAGAACAATATTATTTCGAACGTATAAATTTTCGTTTAACAAATCAGAACCTTCCTCGAGATCAAAGAGCTCATTCGAGTACAGACTGCGGATTGCTCTCTTCATCTGGTAAAAGACTCTGCTGGTGCGGAATACACATCCACTAATATACATGTATGTTTTTACTTTTTCCAGTGTTTTCCTTCTTTATTATCTTTTATTCAATCACGTATCGCTCTCCGCCATGCGATATTTAGATGTTGCAGCAGCAGATTTGCAGAATTTATCGATCTTAGTTTACTTAAAATCTAACCATCACAAAGAGTTATTGAAGGAATGATTGGAGGCAAAAACACCACGGGAAGAATGGACTACATGGAACAAATAATGGAGGAATTGCAGGACACGAATATCACAATGTAGGTACTATGGAACTTAAGTTTTAAAAGAGAGGCAGACAGTGGAACATAGCGTACTACAGCAAATCTAGGGTGGTATGTCTGCTTGTCTGCTAACCAATATGATGGACCATTGATGGTGCAGAATACACATCCACTATTTTTCATTTTCCCATACAGCTCGTTAGTCTTTGCTGACTTTGCTATGTAAAGAACCAAAGGCGGTATAGCCTAAACTGTTTTGGCGAGAAATCATAAGAGAGCCGCACTCTTTCATCGAATGAGCCCAAGTGGTCAGGTTAAGAGCCGTGTTTGTGTAGGAGATAGTAGTGATGTTGTAGAAAAATGATATATTATTTAAATTTGTATTCAACTAGATGTAACATAAGAGTCAAAGCACTAAGAGAGAGATAGCTTTGAAACTTTACAAATATGATTAATTTATTTGAGTTCACATTTTGAATGCGCAATGCAGAGAGAAGAATTTCGTGTTTGGGTATTAATATTCCTCGAATGTGCAAGGCATGAGGCATATTCTTTGAGGATTCTCAATGGCTGGGCTATCACAACAGAACATGCGCCGTGTTCCTCATTCATAACATTTTTAGAACAATTTGAATTTCTTTTTACTAGATTTTCTACACAAATATTTAACTTGGAAGTTGTACAAGAGAACTGGAGAACCTCTCTGGTATGTTGGAATTCTCAATATGCCCTTTGAACTTGTTTCGAAAATGAGACTTCAAGCTTTGAACTAGTTTTGCTTAACGTTTCCGTTCTGAAGTGGTTAAAAGTAAAAGAAATACATATGTACCTTTAGGTAGTAGTGCAGATTGGTGTGATATTTATGCCCCCTTTCTACGCGTGTAATCTAAGTGGTAACTGAGGGATTTCCCGTAGAACCTACTGAGTAACCGGAGTAACCTTAGGTTGAATTGGAAAGACAACCAATTGCCCAAGAGACTAAATTGCGTAAAATTCAAACTTCATTCCTGAGTAGACCAAACCTTTTTACTTCAGATCTCATGAGAACCACATCTTTCCAATCTCGAGACTAAACTTCAGTCAGGATCTGATCTGAAAGTTGCCTCGGTTCATGATTCATCCATTTCCTTCATTTGTGACCAAGACTGGATCATCCATATCTCAGCACAGTCAGGTTGTGTAATGATGATCATTGTTATTGCTGTTTAAAAGATTTTAATGGTCTGTTTTTATTGTCCCAGCGCAGGTCATAAATCAAGTATTGACCAAGAAAATGATTATTACAGACGGAGAACTCGGTGTCACGAGATCTTACATGATAATATAATAAAATTAATTAATTATACTAATTTAATACTTTATCATGTCTGAACACAGAAGAAGAGGCGTTTTTGCTCATTTCTTTTATTTTTTCTACGGTTTTTTAACCCTTTCAATTTTGTCTGACGCTTGTCAAAACTAGGTTTTCTCAATTAAGTGCATTGGAACATGGACATTTCGTCAAGTGTTATTAGGAATAGGAAATACCTTATTTTATGACATTCCAAATATCCAAATTCTTTATTCTTATGAACAAAATTAGACTCTTGTGCCTTGTGCTATATGTGGTCACATAACTGAGTCTATAATATTTTCGAATTGCTGGGCGCTTGATTTCAAATTAAAATACTCTCCAAATCCGGATCCGAACGGACCATTTCCATAAGAGGTTAATGTAAATATAAATTGTATTTCCTTTTGGTTTACCATGCGGTGCATGAGATTCATTCAATGATTTTGCACTGCTAGATAGTCCATTTAATTATTCATATTAATTATCGACATTAATTAATTCCAAGTACCCATCCAACCTTTACCGAGCATTTGTGACCCCCCCATTCACAAGTTGCGAAGAGTGTAAAAAGAAATTAAATTCTAATTCTACATATAAAACTAAACGAATGAATTGAGTTCCGTCCTTTAACTCGACGATTGTGCCTTTAGTTTTTCTGTTTGTTTGTTTGTTTGTTTGTTTGACTTACCATTATTCCGGAACAGTCAATTTTATTTTGACGAAACTGGGATTGTTTTGCTCATAAAGTGGTGTCCATACGAGGCCAGTAGCGGAACTGTTTACAGGTCTCGTTTCATCCAGCCATAAAGTCGGACTTTAGGATGTAGACAATCGCGACTCTACCGTCTCGAAGTCTGTCGACGTCTATGAGTGACGTTCTGGTTCCAACCCGTAGCACATTCAGATCTCGAATTACACCCGCCTCAAGGTGGCCTATAAACTCAGAAATATTGATTTATGTTCGACCTGCATCAATTAAACCCAAATTGGTATTTTCCAGCAATCTCTCTCCGACATGCGTGGACTCATTAAAAGTACATTTCTCATTTGTGGATACCTGGATACCCAAGCCGGGCTCCTTGACATATCATAAATTTCGAGAGGTTAATTAGTCTGTCGACTTGGGAGCTTTTCTGTTTCGGTGTCCTTAAAGCTAAAAAGTTCGGATGATACATGATTTTCGGTACTTTCATTGAAGTTCGATGTCTGTGGTCGTTTAATTGATTACAGGTAGCTTGTTTGAATATTTAGGTCTTTAGCGATTGCTGAAAAGCGAGGTAGTCGGCACGTGTATGTATTTTAGGCAATCGGTTGGTGGGTGGAGAACACTCTTCATATCTGTTTCATTATAGAAAAGAATATAGTGGTATGTGTAGTTTTAGCTAATCATTCATTCTGGTCTCTCTTGCGGCATATCGACGAATTCAATAATTGTTATAAATATATTTAGTTTTTAATCCCGTTAAAGTTTAAACTCTAAAAATCTATTTACTATTGAATCCATAAAAATATATTCGGGTTTTCATAAAGAAAGCTGTAAGTTTCTTATCCAAAGCCCCAAACTGATTTCGTTTTAAACAAACCCAAGATAATAGACGTAGGTTTGTTAGTTTTTTGTTTGATCGGACCAACACCAGTAAAAAATCATAAATTAAAACGAAATTTTAGCGAGAAAGTGAAACGTGCTAAAATATAAATCTTTAGGTACGCGTGGAAGAAAACAAGCAAGACTGTTTTAGTTATTAAATTTATAAAGCTCCAATTTGTCGATGGATCACAAATGAAAAATGAATCTACAAAACCAACCACAATCAATATTGCCATTAACTTACTTGGAGAACTACCTGAGAAAATTAATAATGAAATATGTCCATGTAGCCGAGAATCTCACTTATCAATAATAACGATATGGTTTTCAATTTGAAGACATTTTTTCTCTCGAAAAATATTAGTTTTGCCAATTAAAATATGAAAAAATGCGAATCATCCTGGAGCTATTTATTTTATCTGATGTACCGGGTCAGACTAGCAAAAATTTGAAACCAATCTCTCGAAATTCATCTGAGAATTCTTCCACAGTTCTGAAGTGTGCATCAATATTCCACTAATGTCCTGTAGATCTGCACCATATCGTTTCCATCATTGTGGTTCTGTTTGCATTCACCTAAACCCGTAGCTTCAGTCATTTTGACATTGATAAAATTAATTAGAAAATGACACGGCAGATTAGGTTGTCCTGATAAGCTTGTGATCTTCCAATGTGATTGGTATAGTTCTGACCATGTATTGTGGCGACCTTATCCCTAGAGTGTGATTGATGAGGATTGAGAACATATTCATTAGAATTGCGATGTAGGCTGAAACTTTAATGACAAGTGAAAACTCTCGCCAATGTCATGTTAGTAATTAAATGACAGATTGACTCGTCTTTAGCTTGTTTGAAAAGCTTCATAAGGTACAGGGGAAAATATTACAACAGTTCATCGCATAGAAATTACTGTCAAAAACATGAGAAAATCCCAGCGATTAAATAGTCAGGTACGATCTGTTGCACAAGACGAGCTTTCTCATGCCAAGAATTGACGATCCAAGACAACTGATCTTTTAGAAGCTTCTGAAATTTCACATACCATTCTGGCCTGTCAGGAGAGTCTTGTTTAGAATTGGCTCAACGTTTTTCCATTTGGCTCTGGGCTTCAGACTGCAAGTTTCCAGGTGTCCCACATCTTACTTACCATAGTCAACGCTAATTTATGCCATGCAAGAGCTGCTAGTGTAAATAATGGTTTTCCATATGGAAGCTATTTACTCTTACGGGAATGTGAGATTTTTTAATTGAGTTAGGAAAAACGAGATTTATTCTGGTTTCAAAGAGGTGGGCGGACATATTTCATATTATATGATTAGCATCCAAGGATTTACGTAGATTTCTATCGAATAAACTCTAATAGATCACTTTATATTATAATGCCCGTACAGGTAGGTAGTGCACTTTGCAGATGGTATGCATTACAGTCCTGTTCGAAAGTTCGGGAATATTCTACTTCAAAAACTAAATAGGTACCTATTTAAAATAACAATGTTGAAACGTGGAGTTTAAAGAGATTTGTCTGCAATAGATAAAAACTCCATCCATAGCTCATGTTCAATTGTTCATATCTTTATATGGACCACGTAAGTTTTCTTCCACTTTTATTTCATCGTCCATTAAATTAATGTGTTACATTTACCCTACAACCCTACTACGAGCTAACAGGACCATTAGTAACACACCAATCACCAATATATGATAATCCAACACTAGCATGGTCTTTATCTCTAGTCAATCCGTTTTATAGCTCCCTTATTAACAAGGTACTATGGTTATCCTACTATTGTCATTGTACCGAGTACTTAGATGATGGTCTTACTCAAGTCCTTGGCATTTGGAACCGAGCAGGAACGTTTAAAAGCATCCAAATAAGAGAGAGTCTTGTTTAGAATTGGCTCAACGTTTTTCCATTTGGCTCTGGGCTTCAGACTGCAAGTTTCCAGGTGTCCCACATCTTACTTACCATAGTCAACGCTAATTTATGCCATGCAAGAGCTGCTAGTGTAAATAATGGTTTTCCATATGGAAGCTATTTACTCTTACGGGAATGTGAGATTTTTTAATTGAGTTAGGAAAAACGAGATTTATTCTGGTTTCAAAGAGGTGGGCGGACATATTTCATATTATATGATTAGCATCCAAGGATTTACGTAGATTTCTATCGAATAAACTCTAATAGATCACTTTATATTATAATGCCCGTACAGGTAGGTAGTGCACTTTGCAGATGGTATGCATTACAGTCCTGTTCGAAAGTTCGGGAATATTCTACTTCAAAAACTAAATAGGTACCTATTTAAAATAACAATGTTGAAACGTGGAGTTTAAAGAGATTTGTCTGCAATAGATAAAAACTCCATCCATAGCTCATGTTCAATTGTTCATATCTTTATATGGACCACGTAAGTTTTCTTCCACTTTTATTTCATCGTCCATTAAATTAATGTGTTACATTTACCCTACAACCCTACTACGAGCTAACAGGACCATTAGTAACACACCAATCACCAATATATGATAATCCAACACTAGCATGGTCTTTATCTCTAGTCAATCCGTTTTATAGCTCCCTTATTAACAAGGTAATAGTCGGTTCATGATGTTTATTTGTCTATTATTATCATCATAATGCTCTGGTATTACATTTAACACTTCGTATTATGCTGTGAGCTCGTTTTACTTTTTCAGATGTATATCTTAAAGGCAAATAACTCTATGAAATTGTATTATTGAAGGTGCTACATGTGTATGATTTAATTTCAAATGCTGTAGCGCCTATGCCTATATGTTTCCAAGTAGATACATGGGAATGTAAGATAGTGGGTGATATGTATGTTCGATTTGTTCAATACAGGGTTATCTTGCTGATTATAGGTATGCCTAAATAAACTTACCGTTACTATCCAGTACCCTTTTCGCTATGGACTATATGTAGACAAAGCTTTGCAGTGAATTTCGCTATAGACAATGCTTATATAGATTCACATTCAGACATTGATGTCCTGGAGAAGATTATTGGTATTTATTTACCTAATTGTCTGTTTCAAACATACTACTCTATCTGTAGAGAGAGTCTTTTCCAGAGATCCAGTTCTGTATGATGCTTACTCTATGGTATCTCTAGTTTTCTTGAGATGCGTTATGTAGTATGGTCCTTGGATTCCAGATTCATCATCGCTGTGTTTACACACGGTCGTCGACTATGTGTGGACACAGGTTTTTACATATTTCTTGGAAGATATCAGGTGTTCTTCAGTGCTATAACAGTCCATCAGAGTACTTCAGATGTGTGATTGGTGATTGCCCACTACTTTGCTGTGTTTGGCAGAGGAGGAAAAAAACCTCGGGTCCAAGTAAATCAAGTCATATTAAGACATCATTTGGTTGATGGAGCCCGATATATTGACTCTTGACACTTCAAACAGGTAGTTAAGATGAAGTTGTGAAGGACTAGTTAAAGTAGTTAACCACTGAGCTGAACGCTCTGCCTATGGAGTTTGCCTATAAAAAAGCTTTCAATCGATCTGGTATGAGACCTCATAATGTAGGCTAATTTATTCATTTCAAGAGTGCAACTTTTATAAGTAAATTCGATAGTATCTTGTTACACATATGGAACTCGAGCTTCGGCTTTAGAGTCCTTATCGTTTATGTTAATTTTAATACGCTGCTCAAGTGTCCGAAGATATTGGAATGGTCATAATCACGGTAGCCAACCAGTAGCTCGTTGCTCGTTAGACATTGAGACTGGCCAGAAACATGAGAAAATAGTTATTATAGTGTGGACACTTTTTTATTACTTTTGTGTACGCATTTGTGGAATTAGGAATGGAAGACGGATTAAAGCTTGATGGACAGTATTTAAATTTAGTAAGCACATTGGAGAGAAGTTGCCCCATATAAACATCACTATTGGGAAGTCCAAAGAGGGATCTACACGAAGAAAAATCGATAAATAATCATCAGACTGAACGGGTGAATCTGGATATGGAATGATAAATGATTAATATTGTGTACATAAGACGGAAATCAACTATAACATCAGTATCGAACCCACACACTCAACCACAGGTCTTGTACATCCACTTCAGAGCCAAAGTCCGGCAGGTTATCTTGAAAAGTTCAGAGGGCAAAAGTCCCGGATATATGTAGAATTCGAAGTCTGACTGAAAAACACAGACCATGACCTATGACGTCAACAACGAAACCGATTTTGAAAGGAAGAACACAAAGAGTGAAAGAAAAGACTAGAGATACGCACTGGGTCTACCTGTGGCGAGAAATGTACAAAGCATCTCCTTAACTGATGCTCCTTGATCCTGGATCCTATCTGGACGCGAACAATTTTTCATTTGTCAAGCTACCTATTCAATGAGCACAATATAAACAATGTGCTTGGAGATAACAGAGATGAAACTTCTGTAGGCGCTGCTACCAGCGGAGATAGAGAATGACACATTATTCACCTTGTGTGTATCTTGTAACACATAGGAAACGTATAAATTAGCGAATATAACAAATTGAAAGAAAATCCCTATCGGATAGTCCTAGAGAATGAAATACAGCCTGCTTACAGCTCCTGAGAATTTACCTGACTCCAGAGTCGGTAGCTCACATGCTGAAATTCATGACCTCAGGCCGGCATTCACTCAAGTAAACCTGCTTACTCCTAACATTCCTGGTAAAAGATAAAATAAAGCAAGTACTTGGAGATGTGTGTCTGTTGAGAATTTCAACAAAATTTATCTGTCAGGAAATTCAGTAGTTTACATCAAAATATGTTGACTTCTAGAAGAGCGGGCATTAGGTACCCGTGCTAAACAAAACAAGCAGAACACTAGACGACATTATAGGCAAACACATCCTGGTCCCGTATCATGTTCAGAAATTCGACTCAACCAGTCATTCCATCGTAAGGTGTACTGGTACTTACATGAAGAGTACCAGCATTTCCTATACACAAGTTGATCTGAGATGTGATCTAATACACCTGTCTTCTCCCGCATACCAGAACCATAAAGCAGGTGTTTGGCCTTCGAAAATGATGTTACCACAAGACACCTTGAAATTCTTGTTGGGGAAAAAATCCAAACTGAAAAAATAAAAATAAAAAACTTGCCTGAACAAGTACAGATTTGTTGAAATCTAATACTTATTATTTTTATGTGTGTTTTTTATTCGTCTATGTGTTTCTTTTATGCTGAGCTTCAGCGTCACTGTAGGTATTGTGTTGGATGCATTTCATTTTAATATTATTGTACCTGCTGTCTGCCTGCAGCGCAGTCTGTGTCTAGATTGTTTGCTTAAAATAATCATTTTCTTTTAATTTCCAATATTTTCTCCCAAAGGTTATTCGTTTTAGGAATTGTCTCTGTTATTCTTCAGAAGAGATCTACATACGAGTCTATCTATTTTCAGTTTGGTTTCCTATCTTGGTTTTCTATCTCAGATTCAACACTGTCCAAGTGTTCAATAGTCCAATATCGGATGCTGATACAGAGAAGATGTTCTAGTGGTCCTGTACACTATACATGGCAACTATTTCAAGTTCCTTCAACTTGTTTTTTAAGAATTTCGTAGGAGTTGTTTTATTCTGTCGAGCCGTCCCGCGTTATCACGACCAGGTTGTACTTTATTGGAAATTTCATGTCTTTATCTCGTTTAGTTCTCTTATCCTCTTTCTTATTTATGAATGCAATTTGTTAATAAATTTGTTCGGCTCTCCCTCGTTTTTTCACTCGTTTCGGATTGTTTATTAATTTTTACCGAGTGGAATGTGGTTACAATATTGTAGTCTCCATTGAAATTAATGCTTCTTGTCTGGAGCATATCGAGATCGTATAAATTTCTTCATAAAATTTGGCAAAAAATAATAACCCAAAGTTGTTTTTTTCGATCAAAATTTCCTCTTTCTTTTAATCTTGCTAGTCGTTTTTATCAATGCCTCTTATAGTTAATGGCGAATGATTTAATTATAATTGACAGGTTTGTATTAATTTGTACCTCGTTAACTCCTCTGCTAACGATATCGTGTTGTTACGCGTCTCCAAGCATCTTTTGTATTTTGTATGTCTAACTTAATTTTATTTATCTTCAAATGCTAATTGGGTGATCGTAAACCAAATACTTACCTCTTTGTTTCTTTTGAATTCACCAAGTGACAATTCTTCCGCTTTAAACTCCAGAGTTAAGTAATGAGTTCGTCTCTAATTTGTTACCTGTTGGTGCTTTACTTTTGCATTTGAAATTCCCTGCAGAATATCTTACTTATTATCTTTTACATCTTTTATTGAAATAAAGTCGGTATTTTTTACATGATATAAATTAGTTCAATAACAATATAATGCAGTCCTTTGGTACCATTGTTGGCACCGGTCATACATTTCAGTGATTTGTTTTGACGGTCACTTGAGAGAAATGTTGATTTGGGTGTGAATTTGCTTTGTAAATTCCATGTTGTCGATCTGATTTAGTTGGCATTTTTTAACTGTAACATTTTCAATTATTAGCTTTCTATTTGGCAAGCTTGAGATTTCTGTCGAATTTGAGTGCAGTTTTTTTCTTGATTGTTTGATAGCTTTTATCTTGTGATGAAAGTTCTCAAGCCTCATTAAATTCCTGACATTTACCATAGGGTCTGTAACTCCATGTTGGTCAATTTTTGGCCGTTTTTCAAATTTTCCGCAGAAGTCAAAATTTACTTCAACCTGAAATATCGACACCAGGTAAATTTGACTTGGACTTTTTACTAAGTTCTTTATTCATGTTGACCGACCCTTTCCTTCGACTCTCTGTATTGTGTGTCTACCAAGTCCAAAATCGTCTAATCAATTATTACTTCACACCTTATTCTCTGTCCTTAATTCGGTTTCTTTATGATTCCCATTGTCTTATTTCACAGTTCTCTCATTATCATTTCAGAATTCATCATAGAAGAAACCGACCATCCACTCATATTACCAAATTTTGTCAGTGTCGCATGTGGTACGAACATTAGGGAAGGCCAGATTGTTTCCTAGCATTTAAATTTAGAGAGGTTCAAAAAACTTTAACCCCTTTTTCAAACAACAACAGAGATGGGAAAATTTAGAATCAAGTGTTTTATATTCTACATCTTTCTACTCGTATGATAATCTTTTATTCAGTCTTCAATGGAAGATCTTCGGATTCTTCGGGTCCCTAAATCCAGCTCAAGTGAAGGTCGCTACTGATTTCTTTCCATTCCTCAAGTATGTCACTAATAAAATCTAAATTTATGATTTGATTTCCTAAAGTTAAAGAGTTTATGGAAATCGAATGGACTTGGCAAGGTCAAAGTCTTGAGGCTTAATATTAATATGATTGTTATACCTTCAAGTAATTCCATTATGTGAACAGAAAGGTAGCTAATTTATGTTCCACAAAACTTTTAACCAAGTCTTCTTCTGTATTGAACAGTTCTTCCATAGTCATTATTATGAGCAGAAACATTGCATTGAAATCGTTTGCAACTGCGCTTATATTGTCTGTTTTCTTTCTGGAAATACTCTTCAAAAGCTCTCTTCTCCTTGACATTATATGTATGTTCTATGAAATATGTACCATGTACCTATGTAGAAATGAAAATGATCAATATTAAAGCTGACTAAATGGTTCTCTTTTGGTAGTCATATTTCACCTATTGATAGTTGTCTTAATGGAAATTGTTCTGGTGCACTTCCAACTTCCAATACCGTGAGCTCAGATTTTGAAGAGACAATTATTAGAGTCTTAAGGCATCCAACACCTATGAATGGGGGCGCAGCTTTTAAAACCCACAAAGAGACAATTCCAAAGTTGTTCGTACCTTTACTATGTTTCCTCAGACAAGTAGACCTTCTCGAATTTATGTATCTCCATTGATCTCCCCAGTGAATCTCCAGATCTCCCTGGTTACTATGCAGCGTTTGATTCTTCTACGGTATTGATTGCACAGAAAATGAAGACATTGTGAATTCAAGACACGTTCGATAAACAAGTGCTATCAATTAGGAGACCAGCATTATATCTCGAACTACGTTACGAGAACTGTTTGGTTCCTCCGGACGTCAGATTCTGTCTTGGTCTCTTTGAGATGCATTTTGGCATCTTGTTCCACAGAGAAACTGTACTCCTTGGACCGTACAATCCCCTGAGTCGGCCTTGCTATCTCGAGATGAAATTTAGCATCTTGTTAATTCATAGAGAAAATGTACGAGTACTCTTTTAACCTCAAAATCATCAGAGTCTGTCATGCTGTATTGAGATCCTGTTGATTCATAGAGAATCTGCGAAAATTAAGTAGGATTTGGTTAATTAGATCGACGTATATTGACTCTATTTTATGGAAGTTCATCTTCATTTTGACCTATTCTAATATGTAGAGAAACGGCTTCAAATCCAGGAAAATGACAGGCAGCCCCCTGAACATATAGAAGGACTGAGCAGGATAAACTTTGAGATAAACTGATGTGAGATTTGAAATTTATATCAGACACTTCAGGATAACCTGCCTTGGACTTTGGACTTGTAAATTTGAATCGAATTATAATTTTTCAAAGCTCTTTTTTTACTGTTTCATTTGCAGTTGATCTCTCTCTCTCTCTCTCTCTCTCTCTCTCTCTCTCTCTCTCTCTCTCTCTTTCCCGCTTTGCATCAATTTTGAGATACGAATTGATTGTGAAATAATCAAGTGTCTCGGACTTTTCTGTTTGAAATTCTCGATTGAACATGATGTTTGATAGTCGGTATTACTCTTACCGGTTACCTATGTCACTGTTGTCACTCCTATCTATTTCTCACCCATTGCGATCTACACGGGTTATTTCTCCTGTGCCTTTGCAGTTATGTCGTTTGTCTTGGCCAATTCGTCTAGTTATAGACTTAAAACCTCTACAGTTGTCTTTTTTTGCTTCTTCTTCTTCCTTTTTTTCTTTTCTGTTGTGTTTGCAACTTTGTCAGGACCAATTTTATTATTCTCTTTTATTCAAAACTTAACCTTTGCAATTGTTTCTTGATCTTTTCAGTTCAAACCACCTTGCCGTCAATTGACTTCACAAGGATACGTCCCCATGTAAATAGCGAGCAACATGCCATGATTTCAGACATCCAGATGGAGCCGGTCTGGGTGCCAGTTCCGTCCAAATCTTACGGTTTGCTAAAAAAAATTACTTCCTCCTGACTCAAACCTCGGACCTCCAAGTTGTGAGACACTCTCACCATACCACCGTGACTGGCGTCCTCAACACCTGAGTATTCCGGTACTTATCACCAATATTGAATGCCAAAATTCAATAAAAACCATTTGATCTTCGTCGTTATAAAAAAAAGTAACACCTACGAATTTGGTGACACAAAAAGTAGTTCGAAATTTTTTACTCCAAATTTGGTCGTATTCATAAAGTTCCAGTCCTCCTCAGAAGTTCAAATTTATGGCGCAAATATTAGGAAATGATTCCACACCAATAAAAACGGGCAGAGCTCGTTTTTTTTTATCAAAACATTGAATAGATTTTACCATTCTTTACGGCGAAGAGAAAAGAAGATCTATAAGCCAATCAGAGGCGTATGGATTGGGGATAATATGAACGAATCTAGTCGTGACCATAGTATTACTGTCTTGAAAAGCTTTCATTCAGTGGAATTTGTCATTTTCGCTATTAGTTTCCGAAGAATTGAAACGGAAGACAACGTTATACAAAAACCAGAGCAGTACTACCCTAGGCGGGATTCGATCTTAAGGGACTAGAAGATTATGTGTTTCTTTTATCGATGCCTCCTCCTGCACTGTTTGCATAGGCTTATCTAGACCATAGTGTCCATAATAAACAATTAGGCTCCTCTTATTTCCTCTGACAGTCCCGAACGCATAGGACAAAGTTCCTAATTGAAGATTGAAGCTAATCCGTCCATAGTGCATTTTGTTTTGGTCCATGTGAGGAAGTTATAAACTTGATTTCTGTTATCAAAAATGAAGATTAAAGGCGAATAGAGATTAGAAGTGTGCCAGACAGCACAGTTCTCTTGGATTTTCAGAATTGCAATGCAGTACCCATATAGAAAGATCCAATAATTCGATCTTCAATTATTTATTTGTCCGATATTCTTTCACAAAGCCATCATCTAAATGGGGAATATGGGTATCTTCGAGGTAAAATCCATAGATCCATACTCGTACTTCTTCTTTTGATTGAGATGTAGCTCATCAATCAGGCAAAATCAGACATCCTGGAAAAATATCAACAAAAGTCCGAGTAACTGAAAGCTGAAGCCAACTCTAATAACCCTCTATCAAAAACCTACTGACATTCAAAAATCAAAATCAAATATCCACTCACATTTGGTGGATCCAATGAACTTGTTTGAGGAAGTAAACCAGCATCTGGTGTGGAAAAAAAATCCATGTGGGAAATTAATCCCCAATCAAAGAAGATAGCAGCCAGAGACTTCCATAAAGTTCACCTACACACGGATGAGACTTGACATGGCAGACATTGAATGCAATAGTAGAAGACAATCGTTTTGTTATGCATATTGACTGTCTGAAGCTACATGGGGGACAAGGGTCAGAAAGATCATTGTAATCAAGAAAAAACAATGATTTTTCAGGAAATTTCAAGTTTCCTTCAGTGTAGGCCGTAGGGGTTTTGGCACATCCACTAATAATGTAGATGATTTGGCACGTCCACCAATAATAAAGTAGATTACTTAGAATACCTACTTAGCTAATTATTAATATGAAGGAGATGTATCTGATATATCCACTAATTATGAAGCAGAAGATATGGTATCTAAATCGACGACATGGATTAGATTTAGCACTGATACTTTGTAACGTCGAAAATTCGATGAATCCCTGAAAACCGAAATAGTGTGCTCGTAATGTGGATCTAATAACACAGATTTTGTAAGAAAAAAGTTCCATCTTCAATTCTTCATATTCCAACGAAAACGGAAGATTCATCCCCCACGGGACAAAACATCACGGCGTCTATATCCGGTGTAGAGACACTCGGATTTACTGTACCAGCTGTAAGCGATGAAACCGAAAGACTAATTAAAACTTGGAAGCCCATCAGATAAAAAACTAGATCAAGTGATCATAAAAAAGCATATCTCTCGACCGAGATAAATGCATTTGAAGAGAGTAAGTCTGTAAGTACCGGATATGGATATTACCATATAGAACCAGGAGAACACAGGATGTGTCAGGGAGTCCCCTGAACCACTTGAAGTTTTCACATGTTGATACAACTGTGATCTGATCTGATTATGATATGTGTCTACTCCCACATCCCCTTCCGAGACCAGGCCCGAATTATGGACACATTTGGGAGCATTCTTTGAAATAAAAACATGTATTAGTGGTGGATCCTAGGATGAATCTGGTCACTGACTACTGTTCCAATGGAGTGATCGATTGAAATGTTGAATCTAGTGCATCTGTGGAATGTACTTCTCCTATAGGTGTGACGTCAATATTTCACAATTTACGATGTTACAACCCTTGCAGTGTGGTAGAGACTGGTTCCGAGATAGATTCTAGAATAATGCAGATTATAGATTCTAGTCTAGACACACGATTAATCAAACAGCCGAGTCGGCTAAAAATAGCACTTATTTAAAAACACCCCTTATAATTATTAATGTCTATGACTATTTATAACACATCCATCCGATCCACATATTTGACGTCACAGTAATTGGCACAAACTTCATGGACAACTCCCTTACTGTAGCTACAGATCACACCAATACCCGGCCCTGAGTTACAAACCCTCTCACAGGTTCACAACCAGAGAGAAAGGTTGTTGAACAGATTTTCATTCATTTCTTTAGATCCCAGCCTAGAGTTCAAGGCCTCAAGGTGCGCTTCTCCTGTGTGTGTTTTACACTTTTTATAAACCATTCCAAGATTAAAAAACACTTGTTGCAACCTTGAATGTGAGGGTTTATTTTTTTGCTCCTTTCTTTCGTAGTGAATTGTCACTTCGGGAGCAAAGGTGACGGCTATTTTTCGCTCCATTTATTGGCTGTTGTTGTTGGCATGCCACGAGGCTGTAAACTTGACCAAAACTTCCTATTTCCTCTTGATTTATCTGGTTGTTAGTACGTTTCTGTATCTACGTAAGGAATTTGGCTCTCATTTGTTATGCAGTCCTCGTGGAGAGTTTTCTTGAATTCTTTTATGTCTCCAATAAACCTTTCACTTTGAACTTCCTAGGTGACAGTTTTGTCCTGAGGGGAGACCATGAAACTTTTCTTTTTTATAGCCTTGCGGACACTCTTGCTGGCATACCATCGCGGTAAAGGGGTGTATTTTTAAATTGTACCTTGCTTAAGAATGTCGATTACTTTGGTCTTGGATGACGTACTTACGAGCACCGATATTTATAGTCAAGAATTTTACTTTGGACATTGAAAAGGTTTTCAGCTCGTCTACCATAGGAAAGTCCAAAGGATCAACTTTTATGTCTCCAATAAACCTTTCACTTTGAACTTCCTAGGTGACAGTTTTGTCCTGAGGGGAGACCATGAAACTTTTCTTTTTTATTGCCTTGCGGACACTCTTGCTGGCATACCATCGCGGTAAAGGGGTGTATTTTTAGATTGTACCTTGCTTAAGAATGTCGATTACTTTGATCTTGGATGACGTACCAACGAACACCGATATTAATAGTCAAGAATTTTACTATGGACATTGAAAAGGCCTTCAACTCGTCTACTATAGTAAAGTCCAAAGGATTACCACAGGTGAGGCTCCCAAATTCTTCAACCTTTATAGTCTCCTCTTCGCAAATCCAATTGCTCTAGAAAAATGATGAACAAGTCGAAATAACAGACCTACTGAAATTTGTATTGGAAGTTTGTATCTCAAGACACTCACTCTGTTTTGCTCCACCAGCGAGCACAATCATTCTGTTGTTTTGCTCTTCATCTCATGAGAACCAATCTCTCCGATGAATATTAGAAAAAGATCTTTTTATTTCAATAGGTAGCTCTTTTTTTCGAAATTCTTTGTTTGTACCTTTTAGGTATCAGAGTCCCAGGTTTGTGAGAAAATATTGTCGGAGAAAGTTTCACCGAACAGGTAGATAGTTCGGGTATCTAATGTGAACCAAAAAACCCTCGAGTATTGTACCATCAGCAGCCACCTTTACCAAATCCTTTTCTTCGGTGCTGACGACTTTTACACCTGAGTGTGGTGTGGTGTCCTCCAAGGTAGCTTAGGTAGCTTTCTTCTTGTGGGAACTCGGATTGGAGGTACTTTCCACATCCTAATGTCGGAATTAAGAGATTCATTCCTAAATTTGTGGACAGGTAGCCAAGTTTATTTCCTAAGGTGAGATTTCGTTACCGAAATTTCTTACTTGACTGATTTTCGCAAGCTGTTTTCATGGATATATCCGAATTTAGAGGCACCTAGGCAGTTAACCTACCTGAAGTCGCTCTTTCCTTGGTTTGCATCGGAGTTTCACCAGTAAAATTGTGAGCAGAGATTCGAGATCCCTAACCCAAAGAACACTGAGACCAAACTTTGAGGTTCGCCTGATGGTTATTACGTACGTATTAATTATGATGACACCTATGAAGTTCAAAGTTCATTGCCATGGGCAGAAGGTCAGGTATGGAAGGGGCAGTCGTGACTTTGGTGACTGAAGCGGCTGCACATCAGAAGTTGCTGACCCGAACACTCCTCGGGGTCAAAATTGATATTCTTTTCAGAATAGAAAGACGCCTGATAATCAGGAGGGCGTGGGTTCAATCTCTGCCGATGAGCGATATATGGAATTTAATCCTCACATTACTTGAGAAATTGGCCGCAACCATAGTGATGCAAGTTTGAATCCGAGCAGAAAATTTTACCCTCATTAGAGGTTTTTACCACCTACTAAAATATGTAGACCTTTTAAATTCAAACATTTTCTAGCTTATGTCTCACTTGTTAAAAAATCCTCAAAATTACCTATTGTTGGCCAATAAAAGCTAGCACAAAACATTGAGATTGCACGGTAACCTATGAAATTCCAGCAAAGCGAATTTTTACGACTAGCATAACGATCTCGATAGAATTTAACAAGCCAAGAGTACATAGTCCAAACTTTAAGATCGGTCTGATTTGCGAGTCCAACTTTTGGCATTGAGAATTCGCAAGGCACTTGCAAGTAGCCAAGTCATAGAGGTAAGATTCAGAGGAAGGAATACAGATAAGACTCTTCAGCCTTACAAATAGTTTTTCATTGCTAGTGAGAAAACCAATTTAAGGAGAGAATCAGATCAAACATTGTCAGGCCCCAAATACCTTTGCCACCGTAACGGATCCCTTAAAAATTCCCGCTCTCGCTGCCAAGAGGTTAGAAGTTAGAATCTTCCGGACGGGCTACAAATGCAGCATCTATCTCTTCAGGAACTGAGCCCCGAACAGAATGAGAGACTGAAAGTGTTTGGGTGAAAGAGCTCCTTCAGCAGAATCCTGAAAGGCCACTGAAAGCCAGAAAAACAAAAGTACATAATCTTTGTTTTAGAAATGGGGTCCCTAGGACGGTATGAAAATACATCATCCTCAAAAGTGGGCACCTTAGACGAGTATGCTCTATCTCTATGCTAGTATGCTACCTGTTATTCCTATCTCTATGAGCATGAAAATCTGCGGCAGGAACGAAGGGGGGTAAAGAGAGTAAAAGGCAATCATGTAGCGAAGCACGTCTGACCTAAAGTACCTGCCTTGGTGTATGCCAGAACGTGCGCCGCACATATGTTGAGCCGGATTGCATAACCTGACCCGGGCGTCATTAGCATAGCCCATCTGTCGGTCGGTAGTTCTAGTTAGACACTTACCGGTAATTGGTTGACCTTTAAGGTCGCAGACCTGTACCGCTGCTTGGTATTTCATATGTGCATTATGCTAGAGAAGTCGTTTCCATGAAACACTGCGCTTGGTCCGGACTGTAATTGGCAATGAGTGGTTCGCGAAACCGGCGAAACTTTTTGAGCGAAATTAGAATTCCTATTTCCCAACTGATGATTAAATTGTTCAAAAGGGGATTCGAATAAACCAGATGAAAATTTTGAAGACTTTGTTGAACTTGTTATGTCGCCTGATAAAAATAGGAAGCATTAGGAGGAATACTTGTAGGTTTTCAACAATATGTATGTAGGTGACAATCTGCAACTATAAACAAAATATGAACAAATGAACAAATTGTAAACAAAATACCAATCTGAATTTGTTAAAAAAAAATATCAACCTACCGTGAAAGATATAGGACCTAATAGTACATAATTAGGTTTTACCTTTGTAAACAGTAAACATAATAAAACAAAAGCAATAAAAACTTCCTTGGTAATTTGGATGTTGCAACAAAAGTAGTTCCTTTGCGTAAAGAATGAGTAACCTGGTAGCCGTGTGAATCTAGGAAAAAAGGAACTCACCCATTCATGAATGTTTACAAAGAAGGAAAAGGAAAAAGGATGCAAGGATATAATTTTATTGTGTTCACTGAAACACTTGTCTCCAAACATTGCGATCTTCTTGAAAATAGTCAAGCACAATGTTTCCTCCTGAAAATAATTGAATTAGTTCAGCTAACTGTGCAGCTCACGAAAAGGGGACCGACAAAGCCCCAAGCGTCAGACCTACAATTTGATGAGGAAATTTCATATAAACATGTTTTCAACAAAGGCTATTTTTATAAAAAATGTAGGTATGAAAAATCAAATTTAGATATAGACATTAATGGTGCATTTAAATTTACCAAATGATATGCATTCACCAAAGGAGCAACAGGAAAGAACTGTTTGGACAAAATTGTACAAAATTTTCAACCCTCATGTTTGAAAAACTTTTCATAATATTGATCTCTTTCAAAAAGGGGAAACAAAAGATGTCACCAAAATTATTAATAACATGAGAACTTATTTTGTGGTGGAAAAAACTCATCTTCTGGAAACAAAATAAGTAGGTACCTAAATCTTGCTGAGTAGGAGGAGGGACATTAAATTCAATCTTTGAAAATACCCAAAATACTGACAGAGAAATGCACAAACCCAAGATGAATAAAACCGTATAACCTACATATTAAATTTAATTCTTGGTACAAATATTAACAGGTAGCAATCCCTGAGCAAGGTGATATAGATTTTGGTTTCCTCAGATAACCTTTCAGAAACCTTATTAACCGTTAGATTATGAATGAAGCTCATCCCAGACCAGGACGTGATACTATGGAGTATACAGGGTGCCTCAATCGTGAGGTTTACAGGAAAATCTCCCATTGCGACACCTTGTTGCATTGAAAACCTCAAAACACCTGCTTGGAAAATATTCTAAATTAGTGGAGACGCCAGAAAATCCAGAAATCAGTGGATGTGCCAATTCACCGTATTCAATGAAAACGCTGAGAACCTGTTGTCATGTAAAGATCTTTTCTGGGAAAATCCAACAGTTCGCAATTGCTCAGAGAGTCAACCATCCAGATGCCATCCACGCGAACGTGGTTGGCATCTGGATGCTATCGCTTGGCCACAAAAAAAGGTAATTCATAATCATTTTTACAAAACTGTTCCTAATGTTCTCCAATGGAGGACTCCTCCATGCTTCTTTGTTGAACTAATTACTTGAATTTATCCAAGAAATGCGTAAACTCTCTCATTGTAACACCCTATATTTACCCTTCCGAGGGGTAAACTCTTTCACCTTTAGGTGGGAACAAAATCCCAAGTGATCTCTCATACAGCATCCTGGGAGACGGAAGAAACAAAACAGGTACATTAACATTCTAAAAACTGGGTTACCTGTTGTCCTTTTGTAACTCTTTTTTTGTGTGAATCTGTGTGATTTTCTTAGTGTCGAACAATGGGCCCATAGTTTTTGCAATTTTGTGTGAATGGGGGAGAATCGGTTTGAATGAGAAATGAAAAAAATATTAATTTAGATCGAACACCTTTACACCCCGAGGTCCTTACGGTACCTGAAGATTCTGACTCCAAATTTGTAATTTGTCCTGAGTAGGGGTAGGATTTCCCTAGATTTCTTTTTTTTTTTCCACACATCAGGAAAATGAGAGTATTGAGAGTTGGACCCCACTTCCTTTTTCACGGGTAAATACGGTCCTCACCCTAACAACAGGAGTACAAACTTAAACGTCCACAGATTCACACATCATCCTTTCTTCGCCACTCCAATTGTTGCTTAACACAGATGACCCGGCTCCAGAACGACAGAGCTGGCACGAACAAGACAATAAATGTCACAGGTTGAACACCAGAGATCAACAAAAACCATGCGTCTGAACACCCAAGCTTTGACGCGAGATTAACAAAGTGGAATGTGAACAACATAAATAAAAAAATAAACTGGTGTCAACAGCACACGACTTTGTATTACGGTGTATACTAAAGTTTTCCCTGGGAAAGAGAGAGGGAAAGAAAGAGAGATAATGTTAACAAATTGACGCAGTGTTAATTTGCTATAGAACATAGCAAAGGTCAAAGTCCATTCATTCAGCTCTAGTCTATACGGTCCGGTCTATCGATAAAGTTCCTTTGAATTTTTATTTTTGGAGAGCAACAAAGAAAATGGCCACAACCCCGAAATGAATAACTCATTCCTAAAGGGAATTTAGGTAAAAATAACAACCACATCTGGGTAATAGAAAGTAAAACTTGAAGAACATTACCAAAGCTATATGGCGTGGGATCAAGATGGAAAAGAATGGAAGCGTGATTTGGCATTGTCTGCCCATATGCGAACAATGGGAGGTTTTTTATATTTTTCAAGATTCCTTGGTGATTTTTTATTGGAAATGATTGACAGAGCAAGTTAGAGAACAGGTTGTAAAACCAGGGCGAGAACAAGTCACTTCATCTATATCAAACTTTCAAATCCAAACTTGTTGAAGCTTTTCACACTCTGAAACTTGGTCCAGGCTTGTCATTTGACTCGATTGAGTCTACTGTTCTGATACTTGTTCGCGAGAAAAATTAGCAATATTGTAACGTTGCTTAGTCCTGAGTGGGCCGGGAAAAACCAGCAGCACGCAATTGCTCAAATGTTCAATAGGTTACCCATCCAGATACGAATCACGCCCAACGCCAACGTTTAATTCAGCGATCTAACATAGGGACCATTGGAAACTGGTGCATTAAACGTACTACTAACGTCGTGTCGCGGGCTAAAAAGTTTGCTATTTGCTCAAGAAATCTAAGAATAGCTCAACAATTCCTTTTACTGCATTGCTGAACCTGGTTTCAGTTCAATCGCTCACTCCGGGGTGTCAAAAATTGCTCACCAGGATTGTCGTGGTATCCGGATCATCCGACGGAGAACTAGCTAGCTGTTTACGATAAATATCGTGATCTATTTTAGACAAGAAAGAATGGGGAATTAAAAAATAATGCCCGAGATTGCTTTCCGTACTATCGGTTTTTTAAACTTTTATTTGTATAAAATATATTGTGGCTATTACAATAATGTTATGAAATGAGTCAGGGGCAAAGACAGACCCTGAAGAGTCCTTTGGATATGGGCGTAATCTTTCTGAAGGAAAGGTCTAACGCTAACTATGAAGGAGGGTAGCTCTAATCTAGGGAATGCCTCACAATAATTCGACCAAGATTGAGTTAAAGCCCTTCTCACAAGCAGCGAGCTTCTTGGCAATTTTATTACATCATCGAGGCAGTTTGTTGGGTTTGGGTGACTTTTTTCAACATTTACATTGAGGGATTTACAAAGTGACTGGGTTATACTGTACCCCTATGGATGAATGGATGAGATGTTTGGTCAATACTAATCTTGTGAGTCTGTCATTAATGAGAGCCACTCTGCCCTCGAGGTTCAACCTATTTGCTCCCCTGAGCCCGATGACTGAGAAGAAGTCATAATATTATTTTTAATCTTTCCATAATCATATCGAACGCGCTTGGGTGGTCTATGGATTGGATTTACAAATAATAGAATCGAAGAAATTTCTCGATTTAGAATAAATAAAAAGTTCCAAGCATTGTTAAATAAAATCATTGTCATAGGTAATTTTTGCGTGAGGAACCATAAGGAGCCCGCAGCAAGTTCTCATCAAAGCAAATCCAAGACCTGTTTCATAGGATAGTTTACCCCATTCCTTAAAAGTTCATCAAATACTTACACATACTCTTAAGTACTCGTATGTCCACCAAGGTTGAAAAAATTGGGCCATTAAAATCAGTTTAACACCTTTGAGTGCTGTATAGCCTGTTCCACGGATGCCTCTGCACTCCCATAGTTTCACTCCTTGCGGAGAAAATATCTCCAAACAGTACGTCAGGTCACTCAAATCCAAGACTGAAAAAAAATATGACTTTCCTCGTAATAATAGTCATCAAAACCTCAACGTTCTTTCTCGTTAAGTCCGAAACTTTCTTTTCCGTACGCCTCTTTCTTGTGACCCAAATATTGGGGTCCTCTCGTAAAATATTTGGGCACCTGAAAGTACCTCCTCTGTGAGGGTATCCTTTTATGATCCCGTTATACCTTTTAAGTGCTCCAAATTAAACCGTGAGATTGGGAAAGATGCAATGACCTCCAGAAAAAAGAGGAATGTGAAGGGTTAACGTTTGGAAGTTCCGGGTGTTTTACGACTCGAAACTTTCATTTTGGGGCTCTTGTTTTTAGCGCAAAGTTTTTGGCGATGTATGATAACCCCTTTATAAAGAGAGTTTCACTACACCTGCAGCTTGGACTCAACAATATATTGGTTTACCTGAATTTATACGGCTTAGATGAGGCCTCAATCTTTCAAAAAGCTTTCCTATAGCACCTAAGTTTTACCAACAATATTGCTGAAATGGAGGGACAGGAAAGATCCCTAAGGAGCCCCTAACTCCTCACGTATGCTTATCGTCAATGAGTTGTTTTGCCTCAGGCACCGACGCAACATACCGCACGCTCAAGCAACTTACAAATCTGTGTCAAATAACCACACAAATTGGCGTCTAATTTCCGCACGTCTCACGTGAAATACCAATGTCGCACGCATTGTTTATGTCTTTGAATATGCTGAAATTCAAAAACTGCATCAGCGAAACTCACCATATTCCCTTGAATTTGAAAACGATAAATCTCAAGCCGCAAAAATATCGAATTTCTTTTTCTTCTTTTTCTTTCCGAGATTTTTTTTTTTTTTTTTTAGTTTATGGTTTTGGGAGGCCATGGGACCTGTAATTTATGAGAGAGATTTTACAATGCACCCATCAGTGGTGAATACAGATAGACCTAATGGAATGCGGGTATGTAACATTTGAAGGCTGCAATCCAAGACAAAAATGGAGCACTTGGCCAAACGTCCTCAAAGTGTATGTAACTTCGACATTCCCTTCTCCTCTCTGTACTGAGCTATGGCCTATTCCACAGCCATAATATCAGGCTTTTCTGTATTGCATTTTCACTAGTACATATTTCGATCAGAAATGACCACAAGTACATAATTGTCTCAGACGGTCACCCGTTCACTTACCAATCCCTCAGATCGTTGATTTAGTAATCTGTCGAAGATTGGTGCATTCAACTTGCTATTACTGCTAGTGTTGGTAATGATTTTTGAAGGCTTCAATGGCAGAAATCTCAAGCTTATTTTAAAACTTCCATGGCGTTCTCCTTATCCTTTCGCTCCTCCACTGCGAAAGGATCTCAAGAGAGGATTCATGAAGAGATTATTACGAGGCCATCAGCCCAGTGTCATAATATTTAACGATTTTTAATGACCGATTATCCAAAGTTTTTCGTCCCGGACTTAACGAGTCCGATGGTCTAATTCCATTTCTTGGAAGTCCGGTGATGGAATTCCTTGCACTTGGCCGAGGAAGGTAAAAAAAAAAAATCAAGATGTTACCTTGTCAGTATCTGCGAATTACTGCACGTACTCTCTTCACAGGTAGGCGCCAAAATTACTTTCGTTTAAACTGAAATTGTGAAGGGATTCGTGAGTGTTTGGTAGTTATGACGATATTTGGCGAATCTAGTGATTGGAGTTTTGGCATGATTGATTTGTGCTTTTGTTTGTTGATTCACTAACTTTCTCATGAAGAGTTCTTAGCATCAGACCTGGCTTTTCTTTTCTCATCAAGCGTGCCAATACTTTCGGCCCGAGAGGTGCGCGAGCGTCAAGAGTTCGAAACTCCGCCAGGGCTGTATTAACACGAAAGAGAGTTCCAAGGTTTTTCGGCTTTTACTCCATATTAGACATTTAGTTTTGAGAAATCCTGCTCCTGTAATTCTAAATGATGCAGAACAATCCTGCAAATTGATGAAAATGTAGATAGATACTGCATTGGTTTTGTATTCCCAGGGAGTTTAACCTTGATGATGACGTGATACAAGGAAGTTTTTTTTTTACAAGTTGAAGTTTCTGCAAGTGTGTTTGTTAATTAGGAACGCCACAACAATATGTTAATGAGCGCATAGTATGGCAAGGTGGTCTGGACGTTATCGTGAAACAAGTGTCAATGAAGATAGAAACAAGAGGGAGGAACGGTCAGATTTGCAGATAAATCATCTTCGATGTAAGGAGACATGTTGATTACAAAATAATGCATTTTCTATTCAAATATGCATATTGACCAAGATGATTGTTATCGACAAAGACTGTTGATTATTGTTCAATTAATCAAAGAAGTCAGTATTTTTAAAAGGGGGCACAATTTGCCCTAACTTCTATCATGACCTGCTGGGCAATAGTTTTATCTGACTTTTGGCAGGGCTGTCCTGGAGGACTCTTCCACTCACTGATCTTTTCTTTCGAACACTGAGCTTTTAAGATATTTTACAGCATAATATGTGATTCAACTTTTTAAGTTTCAAAATAATCCGCATACTCCATAAATGCTGCCTGCTTCTTCTCCCAGATGTACGAGTATTTTGACGCCACGCCTGTAATGCCAATGAAATAATTTCAATTTATCTGTTGTTTTTAAAGAAGAAGTTGAAGAAGGAGGAAAAGAAAGAAGAAGGAGAAGAAATCAATTCAATTAAGAGAAAAGTAAATGCTATTATTGGTAAGACCTGTTCTATTCTTGCAATACTTGGTCTTTCCGCCCAGACAGCCTACAGGTTTGCAATGTTCTTCCCCATCGGAGGAAGACCACACACGGCTTACTCATTTCTTGTAGACAAATATGTCACTGTATAACTGCTAAGGTTTTTAATGACGGAGTTTTTACCCTCCATTCGACGACAAGGCACCCGCCTCCTCACATCAACCCAGACTGAGTGGTAGCAGGAAAAGTTGGCAACAAGCCATTATGGTCAATTGGTCGTCCCTCCAGATACCAACAAAGAACAACGTTGCTTAACTTTATTGTTTCAAGAAATCCATCACACAGCGATGGTCTCAGCAATCCTTTGGTGGTCCTGATGTCTCATAGAACAAATCGTTCTCTTTTCCAACTGAGTAAACACAGTTCAATAGTTGATGGCGCTTCAGAAAGTCAAGTGTATTATTTACTCACTGCTGCGGGATTAGAGACAGATCGCGGGCGATTGGGACCTAACGAGTCCCACTGGGATCTGAGTTCCCAACCTGTGGGTAATTGCTTCACTTGGGGGGAAAAGATCGATCCACGTTGCTTACTGAGACATTAATCAAGATGGGAAAAGATCATTTGAATGATGTAAAACCAAAAATATTTATTGGAAGTGACTACTCGACGAGAACGACCTAATTGGTGGACGAGCATCAGGAAATTAGACTGCCAACTTAGACCGCGTCCCTATTGCGAATTCAGGAAAAGTTCACTAGGTCTGCCAGCCAATAAGAGTTGAGATTACTTATTGGTCCGGCGCGGCTTCATGCCAAAGACACTGGCGACTAGGCACTTCCGAAAACATCCTGTTGAAAATTTGTTATTAGGTCATCGGTCCTTGGACTTTTTCCAGGGTAGTGACCTGAAAAAAAGTTTAGAAACCACTGCGCCAAAGGTATGCTTCAAAGCGATTAATACATCTAATGGTCATTTGGTCAATTACTATGCCCCTATCCTTCTGGAACATGTGATATGATTTAGTAAAACTAATTTAATTAATCAGGAATTCAGATCTAAACTACGCGAAATGAGCGAAATCGTTACAGGATGGTGTATCTGTCTGTCGTTCTGCTCATCCTTGACTTCTGATTCTTCGCAGACATTTTTGACACTTCAGTATTTCAGGGACACCCATTAACTGTTTAGGTACTACATAGGTACCTATGCCCTAGAAAATGCTCGAGCTTACTTATAAGTTGAAACTAATGGTGGATGTGTCAATTTCTCTAAGTTTCAATTTTGATATCCAACAAGTGGATGTGTCCGATTCTCTTCGTCAAATGTTTGGATAAGTAATCTTAATATCTAGTGATATAAATAGAGCCAATCTACCTATAGTTAATCATTATTTAATATTTTGAACAAATAAAACTTGGACAAATAAGACAAAAATAAATAATCAAAATACCTAACTTATTTCAAGATTTTACTCATTTGACCCAATCTTACAGAGTTTACTGGTGAGTAAAATGCAGAAAGAAAACATGCTACGACACAGAACCTCTGGTCCAATATCATCCTGTATGCGAGATCGAAGTCTCCTACAAAAAATTAGATAGGTGTGATCAGGTTATCCCGCGGAATGATCATAATTACCGAGTACGTAGGTTTGTTTATTTTGTCTGATTCCTGATCCTTTTACTTCCTTATGATCACGGTAGCAAGTGGCATTAGAACGTTGAATACACTAGATTTCAATGGATCATTGAAGTTAAGCAACTTCAAACTAAATTGATCCCAAGAACAAGGAAAACCTAGGCCCTTGACAAATGGAGTGTGCCTGAAGGAATCTGATGTGTTCCAATCCACTCGACTCCAACTTTACGTAGATATATCCGGAATCCGGATTGGGTGACCATGTAGGCCTAGGCAATCGCGGGCTGCTGTCTTTTCCCCGGTCCCAGTACTCCCAGCTGGGCCTGATGAGATTCATTTCAGGAGGCGGGTAATGTGTCACCGAATGGAGGGTGAAACCCCGTCACTAAAAACCTCAGCAGTTCTACAGTGACGTTAAAACACTTTACAAAAGAAAAAGATCTTGGTGAGTCAACAGAGGCCACTGTCACCATACCAACACAGGCGAGAAAATCCCAAGAACTCCGTTCATAAGTTACAAGATTACAAAAGTAATTATACCAATTTATGTGTGTTTGGCAAGTGTGTGCGTGTTTTAGCGAGGTTGGTGCAGTACAATAAACAATGTGAACTTTTATCGATTTTCTAGGTCCCAATTCCAAGATTTTAATCTTTTAATAACTCTCTTTGTGTAGACTGTAGAAGTTTTGTCTGTTTTTGTCACGAGCTTCCGAGTTGGCACAGAGAGGCTTTTACGTCAGACGTCAGGAAACCCTCCCTCCAGTGACCTGGTCTTTCCGTTCTCATTGGAAAATCTGATCCAAAATAGTTTCGTCATCGTCATTTCCATGACTAGGTTCATTGATTGCGGATGTGGTGAATTTGTCCATATTGATTGTCCTTCGTGTTGATCCTTGCTGCAATGGTGCTATAGTCAATGCCTCATAATGTTAGTTTTAACTGGGTTTTCCATTTCCCTTGCGAGTTAGTTTGGCGATATTTCCCAAACTATTCACGGAAGTACTAGAGCCCTTCCTATTCGAGTTTTGATCAAAACGATCGGATTGAAAGACCGAACTCCAGATTTAACAAAAGCTATGGGCAAGTTCAGAGGTCAGCTTTGAAATAAAATTGGTGGATGTGACGATTGCTCCATTTGAAGAAAAACTTTTTACTGAACAGCTAAGAGCTAGAAGCCAGCAATGGAGTACTAAAAGGGTATTGATATGCAGTTTTAAGATTTACGGACATTTGCTACTGGGTTTTCAAGGAGTATTATTATTATTATTATTACTCTTATTTTTTTTTTTTTTTTTTTTTTTTTTTTTTTTTTTTTTTTTTTTTTTTTTTTTTTTTTTTTATTAAATATAAATTAACAAGTGTCTTTTTCTCGAGCGTTAGACAGTACTGGGCGGACCAGAAGGATGAACACGGGGCCTAAGAAAGGTCCAGTGAAGAATTTGATGGAAGTAGGGTATGAAAATGTCGAATCTGAATCAGTGCAGATTTCGTTAAAAAGGATGTTTCCAAGGTACAAAATTGGGCTCTGTATTATTATTTTATCTGAGTTTTTGGGGGAAAGGTTACAGGAAAAAGGAATTATTACCTACTGTAAAACAAGAAACAAACATTTTTTTCGAGCCAAACTTGTATAATCTCATCTATTTTCTTCTCAGTTATAAGGAGCCAAGAGGACTGAACACAATGGCAATATTGTCTCGTTGAGTTATATGCACATTCAGTAACATTACCAAAAGCAACAGCTTTAGCAACAATAACCAAATCTTTCACCACCTATTTTCAGCGCATTACCATAATATATTACATACTTATTGCAAAGCGCTCATTGGTATACACGTACAATGATTTCGACACTGCATTCCAAACCCTTTTCTTGCTAAAATCATTATCTACAGCATTTCCTGATTATCAACGGTTAGTCTGTTTATTATTATCGGATTAATAAAATACTTTTAATTCTTGTTTATACTCTTTCTCTTACCGGAGCCACTCTCTCATATATTAATGGTTTTGCTTCGCTACTGGTTTTTGCTCCTGCGTGTTCAAATTTATGTCCTCTTGTACCTATATGATCCGTATACCTTCGTCTTGAATTTATTGATTAACGCCTATTTCTTCGCTGAACGCATTAACAACGTTTATGAGTCCAATGATTCTGGTACTAGGTTTACAACTTTTTTCGGGGAATCTTTTTGGCCAATGTGAGTTATGTGAGTCCCATAATATATTTTTATTTGTTTTAGGTCGACGTGAAAAATCTCGAGCTTTAGAGGTCAAAAACACGGGCTTCGGATTTTGAGAAGTGGTCTCCCCTTTCAAATTCGGTGGTAAGTAAGATCAAGAAGAGAAATGTTTTAAATGCACAATTTTTTACAGGTTTAAAATCGCAAAATCTTTCACGGTTTTTAACTGAAAAAGAAGGATAGAAGCTCCAAAGCAGCCAGAATCGAGTACCACCCAAGACGATCACAATCGGACCGGCTATTTTCTGGTCAATCTAAAGGTAATCCAGGACACCATAGAATTTCACTGACAAAATGAAGTTTTGCCAAGAAAGAGAACCAGTGATACCTCATATTACTACAAAGAGAAACGTATCAATTCGTATTATGTTCTATGCTGAATCTTGATAATACAAAGCTAATGGTTATTTTATATTTTTCGGAGATTACTTCAGGTTTTGGACACACTTAAAAGTATCGAATACGTTATAATATCCCAGTATTTGCCAAAATTACCATCATGCGTCCGTCGGTCGGTCGGTCAGCTTGAAAAGCATTGAAGCATTTTCTATCTGTTCACCAAACAAGACACGTGCTAATTCGGTCTGCTGAGTGCGGAACCAACCTTCTCCCAATAAATCATTTAAACCAACACCTCTTCTTTCAGCCTCTTCTATATCATTATTTAAACATTTCAAAGACAATTCAATGTGTGCACACAGGTTTATCCACGCTCCACATATTTTTCGTGAGGAGGTCAAAAGAATAACGATCATTACGATTCCTCGTGCTACAATCAAGTAATCCTATCAAAAAACCATTCCCCAAATAAAAGCTTTGGGTCTCCACTTGTAACAGCACATAGCTTTCTGATGTCCATTTACTTTATTTGTTTAGACGCTTTATTCGTTATAATTTATAATTCCATGTACTCAATATTGACAAATACATACAAAAAATTACAAAGGGCGAAATTCTTGACTGGGGCAATCTTTATCATTCTATCCTGAAGCTTTCATGTTATTTCTTTTTTATGGCTTTTTTTTGGGGTGGTAGGGTTATTTCTTAAGGAGCCCTTCCAAACTACCAGTCCAAATATTTTATCTTGTCTATTTTTACTATGAAACTTTCAGACATTTTACCAGGGAGGTCTTGAATGTTCCTCGGCTTTGTTAGTTCCTAGAGGTACTTGTGAGTACCTATAAAGAGATTTTTTCAATATTGTTTATCTCCTCCATAATGATAATGTTTTTTGTTTCTTCATTGCTCATTTCGTCCTACGTGAAACTATCGTATCACCGACAGTAATTGCCTGCCTTTGTTGGAAGAATATGTGCCATTACGAATAATTATGAGTTGGTTATCTTCAAATGTTACCTAATCTCTCATTTATCAAATTATTGAAAACACAGTGTGTAGGTGGGTAAATTCTTCTTTATGAAGCAGTTCGTTATTTTTTCTTACACGCATCAATGACGCACTTTATCGACAAAGTCTGTTGATCTTGGAGTTGATTTTGAACAAGACTTTCAGCTAACTTCTCTCTATGACTGACCATATCAGAGAAAACACCACGAAATTTCTTAAATTACAAATCTGCTGAGTTTTTTTCTTATGATTTTAATCATAATTTTTTTAGCAATATTTTTTTTTTTTTTTTTGGTTATTTATGAGTCCACCTGATTTATGAAGTTCCCAATGTAGGAAGGTTAAATATTATTGGTTTGCTGTTCTTTTTTGTTGTTCTAGCTATCTTTCAGACCTATCTTTTTACTGACATGTCGTATCATTTGCCTCAGTGCCTCTGTGTGATTTATAATTTGTTTCTTCCTCTGATCGGATAGTACTGAAAGCTTTTAAACTAGGTGGTCGGAACTAACTTGTTTGCCTTGTAAACCGGCACTTTCATCATTCTTTTTAGATGTTCTGAGTGTTTACATTTTTATCATTATTAAAAAAAAATAGACATCATGTATGTACCTATAGCTCATTTTTAACCTACGTTGTGTCAATATCCCTTCCCCTCCTTGAAAAATTGGCATTCTTTTTAGACAGGTTTATCATACTAACACTAACTTTTAAGGGATTCGTGTATTTCCCATTTCTCTTTTTCTCTCTCCTCTCAAGCCGAATTGAGCTCGAAATTGTTTCCCTCATATACTTTCTAACTTGGTATTTCAAGAATGTGTTGTGCTACCCCTCTCCGTCGGGTAATCTGGCATTTGAATATCATTCCTACACATTCAAGTGCACACCTATTTGGCACACTCTATCTCCTTCTGAACCGAAAAACAATAAAAGCCAATCATCCTTATAATTGATGCCTCCGGGATTTCTTTTCGTACCTACTTGCTGATAACCGAATAGGCAACCAATAAGTCTTTTTAACTAAGTGATTTATTGAATATGATTTAGTGGTTTGAAACGTTTTGTTTTTTGGTGAAAGCAAAAAACCATCGGAAGCAAATTTGAACTTTGAATTGGAAGCGGTCTGGCCTATATGATAATTGCTTATTATGTTTTTAACACCTCATTCTGTGCCGACAGTAGGAGTAGGTAGCAAGGTGCTCATTATCATATCAACCTACTTTATGCATTTGATGGCACATTCGTTCTCTTTTGACAAAATTTAAATTAAACTGTATTTCGTAAATTATTGGTTTAAAAAAAGTGGATATAACTTTCGAAATTTTTTGATATTGGCTTGTTACAAGCGCATATTTCGTGAACCATCATTCCTAGAACCCTTACATGTACACCGATTGATTTCTCGTGAAAAGTTACATAGGAAAGACTCCTTGGTCATCTTAAATACTCTAATGGAAACTCTTGTAAAAAAAAATCATGTTGAAATATTTGGAGATATCACAGAGAGGAGAGAGAACCTTCCAGTCTGAAAGCAGAAAAGAGAATGAGCTCTGACAAAAATCTAGGTCTGAAGAAACCTCCCCTTGACCCCCTACTACCAAAAACCATGTAGGGGGGTCAGGGGAAATGTAGGGGGTTGAGGGGAAGATTCTCCTACATTTTGACCATAGGTTTGAAGTTCGGAATTAATTTACTCATTTCCCCTTCATTTTCATAAGTAGAAGGTCCTCATCGATTCTTCTGTGATAAGTCACCTATTCGCGGTTTGCTCGTGGTATTCGCGGTATCCGCGGTTTGTTCGCGGTATCCGCGGTTTGTTCGCGGTATTCGCGGTTTGTTCGCGGTATCCGCGGTTTGTTCGCGGTATCCGCGGTTTGTTCGCGGTATCCGCGGTTTGTTCACGGTATTCGCGTTTTGTTCGCGGTATCCGCGGTTTTTTTCGCGGTATCCGCGGGTTGTTCGCGGTATCCGCGGTTTGTTCGCGATATCCGCAGTTAGTTCGCGGAATTTGCTTTGTGCGCAGTATCCGCGGTTTGTTCGCGATATTCGCAGTTGTGGGTTCGATCTCAGGCAAACGCAGATTTTTTCAGCTCTTTTTTTACCGCAAATAATTGATGAAACCAAAATTTTCGCCTGCGGCCGGTCCTAAAAATTTTAGTTTCTATAGATTGTATTGCTCACAATTTTTGCCTGCGGCGCTGTTCCTCATTCTTTTCGTGTTAACCTTCACCCCCCAGGATCTGTGAATGTGTAGACCAAAGAATTACAAAAAAAAAATTAGGCGCAGTTTTTTCATGTGCAAATGGAGGACTTAAGCCCTTACACTAGTGGGATGAAAAAAGATTGGAGAATTAATGTTGAACAGGCTTGGGAACATTACTTGAAGAAAGAAAAAAAGTCTGTTCTTATGACGCAGTGGGAATAGGGTGGAAAATCTTGAAAAAGTAGACTGGAAATTTGGAAAAAAATGCACTGGAAAACCGAGAAAAGTCAGGGAATTTTATTTTTCCATTTTGGTAGACACCCTGTACTTTGGTTCCCTACCTACCTATATTGTGCTTTAGTTTCATATACCAGTTAGACAGTTTCAACCACAGGCTCTCGTGCTACACAGGACTTCAATTTTAAAGGTTGTGGGTTCCAAGTTAGTAGATTTTGATTTTTGAATGAAACTTCCACAGCATATCTCTTTCTAACTAATGATAAGTCTCACTGGATGATACTTTTAGCTGATATCCTGTTTCTTTTACATCAGATAGCCTGACCATAGTGTAGAAGCTGCTTAAAGTGTCAATTTTAGTGAGGAACAACGACGTTTCTTTAGGGAGAATGGCCTGGTCAAGTTCCTTGACATTTGTAATGTAAATGCAGTTTATTTGTGTTATTATATCACAACTTTGGTGCTCACTGCAGCATTGTAGGATTTTCCCAATATCTCAATAATCCTAAAATCCCATGTATTTTTGTCACAACTTTCGATACTCACTGCAGCATTGTAGGATTTTCCCAATATCTCAATAATCCTAAAATCCAATGTTTACCTACCATGCTGGCACCAGTCGCTATGCGCATTTATATGTCATAGCTACTCATTTTTTCTCACGAGGCTGAGTGGGCCCCGCAACAGCCAGTCACGGAATCACCACCACCACCACCACCACCACCACCAACAACAACAACAACGTATGGCTGATGGAAGAGACATTTTCTCTATTTTGTTATCACCTTTCGGCTATAGCTGAAGCTGCTACGACAACAAAAACAACAACAACAACAGCGTTTCTTTCCAAGGTTAAACCATCGGGAAAACTCGTCTGCTCTCTGGTAGCGCCGCTCTCCATGCGCCGACCCAGTAGAATATTGGGAAAGCGTATCATAGAAGTCGCACCTCTGATTGACTGGCTCCAGCTTCGTGATAATGACTCAGGTAATCTGTCCTAACGAACCGACCCGCGACCCCGATCTGAGAAGAAAAATGACGCATCCTGACATGTCCGCGCCGTTAGGCCGGTGGCACACGGGCTGAAATTTCGTCTTTCGTAAGAATCGTAAGAGATGAGTTTTTCTCGAATAAGTGTAGGGAAACGGTTAGTTCAGTAGTGACACCCTTGCAGAAGGTCCAGGGTTTAATCACCACCACTGAGAAAAAAATACTGGTCAATATTCACTACTTCACTACCGCAAAGTCGCGCCGATTGTACCCCTGAAGCCGAGTCCAAACTTGACCCCGCCGGGCATTGAACCAATTCCGGACTAAAAATCCTCGTCCATGGAGGCTACTTTGGGTGCATTTTCCTCTCGGAACCGATTTTCCCTCTTCAAGATTGCGAGTTTCCTATGATTTAATATAGGCTACCACACCAAAAGAGGAGAAACGAGCTTCAAAAGAGGAGAAATCCGTTACAGAATGGAAAGTTTTTCTCATACAAAATGAAGTGTTTTCTCGTAAAAAATGAAGAGTTTTCACGTACAAAACGATTACTCCTCGTGTGCACACAGCCCAAGTATTGGTCATAATGGTCAAGTGTGTCCCTGAAATGAATGCCTCCTACTTAGATAATTTTATAATGCGAATTAAATTGCAAAGTATCGTCGCCGGGATATGTGCGAGAAAATTAATTGCGAGAAAAGAGTGAAACAACAAGAGACAGAGGAGAGAGATACGTTATTGTCATTTTGCTTTTAAGAGTTCTCCTGAGCAAATTGCACTTTGTTCACTCGGAAGTTGGCTGAGAAGAGAAAAATTGAAGTTAATAGGTATTAACATCAAATTTATACATACATAGATACTAAGGTTTGAAGTAATAATACAGCTCTAGAATATGAAGAGCTGAAGAACATGGGTTGACCAAAACTACGACAGAATGACAGAAGTCTACAGACCAGCCGTCAGTAAAATGAATACCTTTCGTCAGTATAGTGGTATTTGCAAGTCATTTTATGGAAGGAAAACAGTTCATTTTAAGGATAGACATGAATTGAATGACACTTCTTCTCACACTTGCGGGAGTAAGTAAGAGCTGAAGAAAAAAAGCACCCAAGCCATATTTGCCATAAATATTGTCCAACTCAATGGAATAGATAATGTTATAATAGCATGTGGCAACCTACGCACTGGAGTGACTCTTGCAGGATTACTCCTTGTCAGCCATTTCCTTGAAAGACAATGGAATACCAGGCGAACTAATCTATCACGAATACTACAAGCGTTCACGTTAATTGAACTTTTTTTCAAAATCACTTGTTGAGTCAATACAAAGCTCAGAGCACTTGTACTGTTATCACGTAGAGTCTCCTACTCAATCTTGTTCTCGAATAGTAAAATATAATTAATAAATTAACAACGCTTCATTGACATATTAATTGAATCATTTTCAGAAAGGCGTTCATGTTGATAAGAGGAGAAAAATCTTTGCCAACAAATTCTTGTTTACGTTGGCAAATTAGGAACCCACGCGCGAAAGATTTGACAGGAGGTAAGAAGACCTGTTATGTGAGGTCCTGCGAGTCAATAGGAGAAATCCGAGACCTCCATGGTAGATAAGGAAATGGTTGAAATGTCGGATGATGCCATATCCTCATAATCTTCGATTGACGTTGAATGTGCCACAGATAAATTCTGTTCTTTTCGGAATATTGATGTAAAGACCTGTTCTGGTAACTATGTAGTTATGTACACATTGGAAACGGTATAGGACTAAATTTATATCACCACAATTGATACTACTAACTCCATTTAATCCACGAAGCATTAGGGCTTATTATTTGGCTATATTTTCTGCAAAAGATTGATCAATTGATTGAGTTTTTACGTGGGTAAAAAAACATAAAAATAAAATTGTTCAAAAAGACATCTTCCTACAGGAAAGTATCTTCAAGTGTACCCATTTCTTGAAATTTCCGATCCACCTTTTTGCCCTACTAATAAGATAGCACCACTAGCACGAGATTCATTCTGATCACTATAATCGTCTTCAAACGTGTTATAATAGGTACTGCTGCAGACATCCACTAGTGCTGGGTGTATAATTTCCTTTTCATATGCTTAGATCCTCCTTGTTATCTCCAGACAATTGGTAGCACATACTAATCTTTGGTATTTGGTATTCTGTTCAGTTATTTGTCTATGATCCACTCATATGATTATAGAGTTCCTTATTATTTAGGTCTTGAAACAACACTAATAATAACATCTCTCACAATTTATTGTTTTTCATAAATACCGTTTGGATAGGCCCATTTTTGATCTTTATGTGTTTGATTTTCTTAAACGTTTCAAAGATAGTGATTACGAACCGTTATTGTGGAAAGGCCGATACTTTCTTTTTCTTTTAGAAATCACTTTGGTTAAAATAGCTGTACCTACATACATACGATTATACAATGTTGATAGTCTGGTTTCAGTAGGGTTTTGTGAAATGCGTACGTTTTTGGGGACTTGTCTTGAATGTTCTTGATAATGTTACACATCACAAATTGTGCTCATATGTTTATTTGTTTGAGCTTTAGAGTTTTCCTGAAAGTCATCTGAAGGTCTCTCTAGCCACCAGCATCAGCCCCTCCTAGGAACCCTGACCTGTGATCTGTGCTGTTGAGGAGGTGGGTGTCATGAATTGTCCTATTGTCCTAATTATAATGTTTATACCAGAACTGTGAGATCAACTTCCTTATTAAACCTTGATTTTTTTCTCCAATAAATTTACGAGCTCACTTAAAATTAAACCTTAATTTAATGTAATCTAATTAAGACTAACGTGATTCCCATTAGGTAAGGATCAGAATCAAGTTTGGAAAAGTATACTTGGCGAAACATCTCCTGGCTATCTATCCGATCTGTTCTATTACTCTTTGCACCATAACAAGAGTCAATACGTCAAGTATCTATCTTCCAACTCCGTCTCCTTGGCTTGAACTTTGCAAATTTAATTAAAAAATCAAATTCATTTAAGAGGAGATTTTTGTATTTTTTGTGTGAGGATCGTAAATCATTTGTTCTTAAGAAGATAATAGCTCGATGGAAATTAATTTTTATAATTAATCAATACCAATAGTCGACTAATAATATCGGTACTTTGGAATGATAAGCCCGTCTGTTGTGAACTCTCTTGAAACACCCTCTTAAAACCCTTTGCCCAGCTTTCTTAAAAAACCCCATCCCTTTGAAAATTTTTTTTTTTTTTTTTTTTTTTTTTTTTTCTTTCAATCTTAAAAAGAAATGATGAACAACAACATCCAGAATCCATATAATATGTACCTACATAGAAAATTTCTCAACATTCGATGTGAAACAGTGATGTTTTCGTTTTTTCGATGATTTTTTGTAATATTTTACAGCTATTAGGTATTCATAAACTTTAAAATCGATGTCCCTTGATTTAGACCTAAAATTATATTTTTGTTGACATCCTAGAACAGTGTTTCTTAATTGGCGTTCCGCGGAACCTAGGGGTTCCGCGAGCTGACGGCAAGGGTTCCGCGAGATATTTTGGAAAAATCATACACTAGATAAAATGCAGTTTCAAAACGACCATCTTAGACTAGGTATTTCATCTTATACAGCTTTTTTTAGAGGTTTGATAGAGGGAACTGTGGGGGTGGGGGGTGCAATCTTGAAAGTTCAGGGTTCCGCAAAGATGTTCACCTTTTGAAAAGGGTTCCGCGGGCCAAACTAATTAAGAAACACTGTCCTAGAACACTGAATAAGCCATTTGGAAAATCAAATGTCAAAGATTTTTGTTCCAATAGATTTGACGCCAAACTTAACAGACCCAATTGACCCAAAGTTTCTTTCAGGCAGTTAGAATACTTACCTGAATAGTGGGCACTAAGTGAGCCATTACCAACCGGGCTTTCATTTGGAACAATATTTATCGATCAAACCACGTCCACGACCTTTTGACTTTACACTTTACTTCTCGATCCAGTTTCTGGTGTATTTTTTTGATTTAAATCAGTTCTCCAAGACTCTCTAACCCATAGAACATGTACCATTACGCAAGAACTAATATTGATCCCCGCAAGGTGATTTTAGAAATGACTCTCCTCTAGTAAATACTTTATGCGCAACTTAACCAAATCAAACATGGACATGATAGAAGGAAAAAAATCCTATACTTTTTTGTTAAAGGGCACACTGACTGCAGAAACAAACCTAACGTATGTTTTGTTATTTATTTATTGGTAGTACCAGACTAGTATTTGTTAAGTTTGTTATCATTCATTCTATTGTGAACGAGCGTGTAGCTTTGTAGTTGCTTTGCTATTGTACTAGGCTAGGTTTTTTGCTACACATTCAAGATAAATGTCATTTGAAATGGTCAACTGAACAAGAAACACGGGACCAAAACATGTTTTTATCATTGCTGGAAATTAACTGAAATAAAATGAATTCAATGGTCAGTACACTTTAACCTTATATTAATTGTCCTGATCAAACTCATTAAGAAACCGCCCTGGACGTGAGATAGTGTTTGCCAGAACCAAATTGAGTAATGCATGACGAGCGTATTTGGATGTTATATTAACAACAAGGTGCGTACATTAGACCAAATGGTGTTCTCATGGATCTACACAGACCAGTATGTTACCTGTTTCATTTAATCCACCATACCATATCGTATCTGTAGTCCGTACTATACTACTATTGTCTATGATAATCTTCTGACTGTCTGACTCACGTTCCTATCATCTAGTATGTGAACTTGGCACGCGACACCACCTGCCGTTTTTTTATCTAATCAATTTATTATTTCCCATATATGAGAGAACTTTACTTTTTTAATTATAATAGATGAAAAACAAAAGACCTCCAAATAATTCCAACTGTGCACCAAGTAGACCCGAACATGATTGAACATATACTTTTCAAAATATCAACGTAAGCTTTACATCAACCAGCCAATTGGAAAAATGAAGGGTGATTGCCTTAGGTAGAGGTAGGTCCATATTACTCATATGGCAACTGGACATATGACCGTCATATCATGCTGGATAAAACAGGGTTTAAGAGCTCATATAACCACCTTTCTAACAATAAACAAAGTTGAGAAGAAAATAAATACATTCAAGCACACAAATACACAGTGTCGTATTCCTTTGCCTATTGATTTCCAATAACCTACCCACATTATAAATCAAGAGGTTAATTGATTTTGGAAAAAAAAAAAAAAGTGTTAAGGTAGGAAAGTGTCTAAATTAATAATCAAAACTTCCACCATTTCAATACCTTATGACGCCCTCAAGAACCAAGATGTCAGTTTCTTGTCATAAATTTCATGAAATTTTAATGAGACTTCTGCCTACTGGTTCAAAAAATAAATATGTTCAACAAAATACTTAGGATAAAAAAAATATTGGGTACCTCAATGTATTTGGTGTAATAAAATAAAATTAGTTATACCCCGCGGGACAGGAGTACAACGGATAAATGGGGAACGTTATTGGAATTATTATGGAGAATGAAAATAACCAAGGTATTGTGCATGGAGATGAAAAGAAGAATATGTGAATTGCATTTTGAGCTATAAAAATCAAATTGTGATGGTCAGTAAGTATAGGCAACAAAAACTTTGTATGCATCAATGATCTACATTGTTTGGAGATGGGTAAATATTAGTATCTAATCAGTATGAAGGTGAGCATTGGGTTTGTAATTTGAACCGTTGAAATGATCATGCTTGATTGAACGTAACGTCATCGTCATATGAACAAGAAAGACAACAAAAAACGGATTCTCGTCAGTAGAATCATAATGATTTTATTTAAAAGCTACCCAAAATCCTGATCTAGTAGTCTGCATAAGTTTCAAAAGAGGAGTTTCAAAATACCAGAGGTGATCCGAAAACAGTCATCTGTATTTCGTGATAGAGTGGCCACGTGACAGAAACAACATTATTCACAACAAAACCCGTAAAAGAATCTGAAAAGTAAACAATATATTTCTCCAGATCCCAAGATTACTACAGAACAGATTGCCAATCGTTCGATGGATTTCAAAAAAGGATTTATGGATGTTAAAGAATGAAGAACCGAGCAAGCTTGCAAGCATAAGGTCTGGACACGTGTCGTGTGATGACAGAAGCACTTTGCCATGGTAATTTTCTTTTGAAACACACGTCAGCGCAGAGCCGTGAACGTAGAACTATTTCCATTAAACCATACCATAATTCCTCTGCCAACACATGCTTCAACAAAAGACACATGCGAGCACGAAGCATATGTTATCCTGTAATGGACCCTGGTCACCCATCCAGAACTTTGGAGTGCCCACTGCCCAGAGTACTTGGAGGTAGATCGTATTAGTCATGATATCATTCACCCTGCTTAAAATTCCATCCAATTTTGATTCTCTCGCCAGGGCTGGAATTGTTGGATTGGTCTTTAGTAAGAGTCACGAAATTAGTGGATGTGTCACTTACACCGTTCTTTATTTCACCTATTTCCTCGATGTTTTAGTGCTATGAACAATATTATTCTTTACTTTTTTATGTAGATATTCCCTCTATTAATTTATTTATTGTTTTGGTCAAAAGATGGGTCTACTTGCCTGCCCAGAGCACAGTCTCTATCATTCGACCAGAAATGGATATCAGGGAAACAACCCATGCCTAGACACACGTCAGAATGCAACCACCAGATAGTGAACGCTGTAATAATTTCGGTACAACAGATGGAATGGATCTTGACAATGGACTTGCCACAAGGAAGGACAAGGCACACATCACCCGCGTACCCGTATCTCTAGCAGACGAGATTTGCTTCGATGAACTTTTTAACCACTATACACGCGTACTTGGGAGAGAGAATTAGTCAGCCTTTTCATTCCGAGTGGAGGCATTTGAAAGAAGAAAAGACAAATGACCAGTAAAGATAAAGTATGTTCTCATATTGGTGTGCTCTAGTAAGTGGAGTCTAGTGTACATAATTATGTTGGCTATCTATTTTATTCTATACTCTTTTGTTCACTTTATGGTACTGCTTTACCGATGCTATGGAAATTGCTACGTCTCTCACAAACTCAATTTTTCAGCCCAATCAACAGTCAGCAAGTAAGTTAATTTAGGTGCTATCATAGGTTCTTCGAACACCTAATGACCATTCCCTGATGATTCACTGCGTTTGTTATCTACGATAGATATCCTATTGGATGTAATGGCCATCAAAAAAAGCGGTATCTCAACAAGGCTTTCTTTACGGTCATAGGTTCTTCGAACACCTAATGACCATTCCCTGATGATTCACTGCGTTTGTTATCTACGATAGATATCCTATTGGATGTAATGGCTATCAAAAAAGGCGGTATCTCAACAAGGCTTTCTTTACGAATTGCTGATGCCTGTCAAGTCTGAAGTAGTTAAAGGTTTCACCTACGCCGCTACCAGAAGAGCAACATGTTATTGATTATTACGACCGGAGAACATCTTATCAGATCCGTACGTAATGTGTCCGTTTTAATTAACACATGTTCGAAACCTCGCTGATCTGTTGTTCCGTTGGTCAAATGTATCCCCACATAGATCTAGAAGACTTGGAAGAGCTCTGCGTTCTTTATTCTTTGGAAGATCTCCAACAGTCTCATCATGTGAAGTGAACTCATCTTGGAGTTCTATTGATAAGTGGCTGGTAGTTACCGTCGGCTGGTAAGTTCCCTTGCCATTTGTGAAATTACTTAACTCGTTTTTTCTGTCAGGTGTCTTCGGATGTCGGATGAACATTTTTATTGCTTGTCTTTTCTTTTTCAGTGAAGTTCCCTTGCCATTTTGCTCATTGCTCTTTTTTAATTTTTCTATTTTAAAGTTTCTAGTGTTCTTGTGGCTTAGTGTCTTTTTCTCTTGTTATAGTATCGACCGCTAACTAGTTATCATTACGCCAAGTAGGAAGGAAGTTTAGTAGAGGATAAGATCCTGATTATTGTCATTACATTTGGAATGAGTGCCGGTGCTTTTAATGGGGAAGTCGAAAATCTTCTTTGTGTTGGAAATCCAGAGCTGTAGCGTCGTGTGTGTGTTGGGGCATGAAAGTAGACCAAGTTGAAAAAAAATCATCAAAATCGGTTAAGTTTAGCCGGAGATATTTGACTTTGAAAGACGTCAAATTTTTCATCATTTTCTGCTGCTGCTTCCGCTTCTTCTTTGACGTTGACCGCTCTACAGCCTAAACCACTGGACCGATTTTGCTGGCTGATGGCTCATTTTTTTTCGTGAGTGGTAGGTGTGCCTTTTCATATTTTCAAGGCCCCCAAAGGGCACCTTCGGCCTTAAATTTGATAAAAGACTGATTTTCTTCTCATAATGTTGGTTTTTAACTGATAAGGTGATAGTTTTAAAAGTGGGTTAGGCCTTAGGACCAGTGCTACGTGTGTAGGGATAGCAATCCCGCAAGCTTTTGAATCCCGCGGGATCTCACGCGGGATGTGACCAATTCTGCGTGGGATTTTGGGGGATTTACAAGTATTACCCGCGGAATGCCGCAGTTCTAACACTGAAAGTATAACATAGGTACTCCATAATGGGTAGAACACCTTACCCAACCCACAATATTACCAGTTTATCAAACGGGATACAAGGAAATGAAATATATCAACATTATCAACTCTTTCAAGTCTGGGAAATTTCAAATTTATGTATTACCATAACGAAACATTAAAACTGAACAGATATCATTTCTGATTTCAATAGACAATTGAGGACAGTGACAAAGGGCGTATTTGGCCTTTTCTGTTTTTCTTCTAAAATGCCGGGTTTTACCTGATGAGGTGATACCTGATACATAATATCCAAAGTTGGTTAGAACCAGCTTCATGAAAGTTAACCAATTATGTTACCTACTATGATGTACACATTTCACTCGGAAATGATCAGAACCTACCAAAACTTACCCAATGATGTTATTATGGTATTTTTCATTTGGAAATGGTCGGAACTTACCAAAACTTACCCAATGATGTTGTTACGGCGTTTTTCATTCGGAAATGGTCGGAACTTCCTAAAACTTACCCTATGATGTTACTATGGCATTTTTCACTCGGAAATTATCGGAACTTACCAAATCTTACTCAATAATGTTATTATGGTATTTTTAATTCGGGAATGACCCGAACTTACTAAAACTTACATAATGATGTTATTATGTTTTTTTTTTTTTTTCTTTCTTTTTTCACTCGGAAACGACCCGAACTTACTAAAATTTACCCAAAGATATTAGGTACTATGGTGTTTTTCACTCAGAAATAACCCAAACTCACCAAAACTTACCAAATGATGTTACTATGCCTATTGCCTTTGTACTTTGTTGCGCTACGCTCATACGTCATATTATGTTCAGTTTCTGCAAAAAGTTATGAGATCCCCCCAAAAGATACCACTTCGTGGCATAAAAAAACACCCCGTCAAGTCGTTCCTCCCAAAATAAATCAAGTGCCCAGAAAAAATAAACAAAACTCCATCCCACCCCAAAAACGATTAGAAATCAATTTTGTACCCAGCCTTTTATTCACTTCATAATTTGTGTGCTCCTCCTTCACGTAGTACCTACCTTTCTTTCTTCTCATTGCACTCCTCTTTCCTTTAATATTACTTCTGCTTCACTGCATTGGCAGCGTGCCACCTACCTTTCTTTCCCCTCATCGCACTCCTCTTTCCTCTAATCTCACTTCTGCTTCACTGCATTGGCGGCTTTAAAATTAAATCGATGGCATGCCGCCAATGCAGTGAAGCAGAAGTGAGATTAGAGGAAAGAGGAGGAAACTGGAAACTGGGAATTTTTTGGAAATCTGCCATGCGCGATATGTTTTGTTCCCCCTTTTTAAGAAGAAATTCAAAATTCACAATTTACCTCTTATAAGTGGGAATAGGAAAATGGCAACCTAAGTGGGATATTTTATAAATCGGAAACCTGAGGTCTGTTTTTCATTCCTACGCCGCATCGATGCGGCGTCAACTTGACGTTCACTCTGCGTCAGGAGTGGGGGTAAAATGTGGAAATTCAACAAACATGACGACATTTATCCACACAAATAAAAGCAATTTAATTAAACATAAAGAAACTAAATTTCCACTGAGACAAATAATTCCACAAACGCCTAAATGTAAAAGAAGTAAAGGCCAAAAGTCACTTAAGTTCATGGGAATCAAAATGTACGAAAAAATCCCTGAAGGAATAAGAAACGTAGAGAAAATGAACATTTTTAAGATGAAACTCAAGAGCTGGCTGAAAGAGTGTGAAATTTCTGATATGTAAGCTCATTGCTCTCAATGATAATATTAGGTTCGGACCAGCTAAAGCGGGACAATATCGGGACTTTGGGCGAAAGCGGGACATTTTATCGTCCCCAGAGGATTTCTCGGGACAGCGGGACCAGAGGCTCCAAAGCGGGACTGTCCCGCCGAAAGCGGGACGTATGGTCAGCCTATGTATGACTAGGGTGACCATAATTTTTTTGGCCCAAAGCGGGACGCAGTCCTTTTTGGACGAAGGGGGGGGGGGGGGTGAGGTACAAACATATTTTATATACCCACTTAACTAGGTAGGTATAAACTTTATTTTCAAATATTTTGATACATAATATTGTACAATATTGAAATCGTAAAATGGATTTTTTCCCGAGCTCGTTGCTCTCAATGATAATATTAGGTTCGGACCAGCTAAAGCGGGACAATATCGGGACTTTGGGCGAAAGCGGGACATTTTAGCGTCCCCAGAGGATTTCTCGGGACAGCGGGACCAGAGGCTCCAAAGCGGGACTGTCCCGCCGAAAGCGGGACGTATGGTCAGCCTAAGTATGCATCACAATAAGATGTGTATTCTTTATTACTACCTATATTTAATCTACAATACCTTATCGTAAAAAAATTAAGATAAAAAAAGAATACACAAAATGGCACATTTTATTGACTTTTAAAGTCTATTTCATAGTTTAAGTTATTTATCATATTGTATTACCACTGTTATTATTATTTATTGATGCAAATAAATTACAAATTACATCTAGAGGAGAAATTACGAAACATTTTTTTCATTTCCCTCAATACAATTACAATATGGCGGAACCTGAAGCTACTCGAGACTCGCATCAGGGATTTAAGACGCAGCGTTGACGCTAAAGTAGGGGAAGTGGAATGAAAAACACGCGTCGGGTTCGCATCGCACCCACGTCGGAATGAAAAACAGACCTCTGGATAAGTGGGAAAAAATTGCCGGCATGTCAGGTTCGACTGTATCTAAAACTGAGAGGTATAAATAGATGGGTAGCTAGAAAGGTAGAAAGTTCCAACACTTGTAGATAGGTACTAACTTATGAGAGTTTCTCTCTTTGACTTTTCATTTTAATCTCCTGATTAGATTCAATTTTACCATGGGCCTCGGGCAACTTTTTATTTAGTCTTTCTAACCTTTTTTCAACTTTTTATTTATTTATTTTAATATTTTTATCCAGTGCATGTATTCTGCCAGCCTCAGTTTACTACTTACTAGTAGTCAGAATGCTAAAACATTTGGTTTTGACCTTGGTCTCTAACATGGTTGTGTTCTGATTATAAGAATCGAACGCGCAACCTTCAATTGAAGCAGCTTAAAGCATATTGAGCTGTTCGCATTATTTGGAACGGTTGGCCCAGTGGTAACGCGCAAGCTGGCCATACAGAAGGTTCGTTTAGTAGAGGATAAGATCCTGATTATTGTCATTACATTTGGAATGAGTGCCGGTGCTTTTAATGGGGAAGTCGAAAATCTTCTTTGCGTTGGAAATCCAGAGCTGTAGCGTTATTCATTTTCTTCTCTTCCCTTATAAAACTTCATCCCGCTGCTAGAAGTTCCGGAGTTAACTTAGAATCCTTAGGAGGTCACTTACAATGTCTTTTAAGTTCGATGACACTTTCAGAGGCTCGTCCGTGCTCTACAATTCGGTTTTGTACTCTTGGATTGCCACACTTGACTAGGTTGCAAGAATTCGAGTGCACTTAGCACTGGAGCTGATAAGTCGAAACATCTTGGTGACAAATGCTATCTACCATCCAGAGATATCTGACTCCAATATCCGCACTATTGTCAAATGACAAACAGTAGTGGTGCCCAAAAAGAGAGTTTGGAACCTTAGCAGATTTGCCTTTGGCAATGATTTCGCCCTTTGATTGTAATACAAAATTGTATTTTGTATTCCATGGCTTAAAAAGAGTCTCGTTACTTATTATTCTCTTTGTAGGAGACTCTGAGGAACACCTATTGCTTAAGAGAGATACCAACGGGTCTGAAAAATTCTTGCAATTTTATGGTACAGAATCTTCCGGTACTCTTTCTAAAGAATTACAACAGATAATCACGTGGAATTCCCAGATTTTCTGCTTCAATTTTTGGACACTTTTTAATGATCCCTCATTACACGGGGAGTATTTTAAGATAGGAAATTTTTGGTCGAAAATTGGCCGCCGTATGCGGTCGATTTTGGACTTCGTGGTCGAAATATATCAACTCGTCTGTCCTTTTATCTGTAGTCTTGTTTGTTAACGTCTATTAGATAGGGGATAGTCAGTAATCCACTCCAGTCAAGTGAAGACCATGTCCAGAAATATGTATTTCATGTAATGATTTAAAATCAAGACTAGAGCCCGTTCTATATGATTCCTTATCACACGGGGAGTATTTTAAGATAGGAAATTTTTGGTCGAAAATTGGCCGCCGTAGGCGGTCGAATTGGTAAAAATCGGATAGTCACCCATCCAGATATCAACCAAAGTCAATGTTGCTTCAAACTTCGGACTTAGAAGAATGAAACAACTGCTGAGAGTATAATATTATCTCGACAATAAAGGAGTAGAATCAAAAAAAAAAAAAAAAAAATATATATATAAAACCAAGAAATTTTAACCATTTGACCAATACATATAATTTAGGACATTCTATCTTGACTACTCTAGGTGTCTTTGTATACTCGTATTGTTCTAGCTCTTGCTGTCAGTGACGACATTTGAAAAGATAAATAAACCAATCTAAGAGAAACCATCATCACTTAGGTTGAATGTCCCCAGTCGGTCATGTCATGAAGATTATTTATTTAGGAATGGAATAGTAGGTACGTGGTACGTCGCAGTTACATTCCTCTAGTCCCGTCTAGGAGATTTTCTATCAATTGTTTACTTTAGATGGAGATGAAGTAGAAACTATTAGTACTATTACGTCGTGTTACGTTGCCATCATGTAATGGTAATGGGTTAAGATGCTTTGTATCTCCAAAGTCCAGTTAGCTGGCCCCTTAGGCAGGCGGTCATCTCACGGCCATTGAACCAAGGTGAGTCGCTCACATAGTGCTGCTACCTAGTGGTGACATTTAGCTGTACAAGTAGAATTCTTCTTGTATCTTGTACCGAGCGTTGTGGTTTGTTACCTCGACCGTGGAATTATTCAATGCTGTAACAAGTTTACCTAATCCGTGAACTTCATCATTGAACATACCTCTACCTAGTACCTACTGAGATTTTTACTTTCCTTATCCTATAGGAAGGAAAGTAATGTAATCAGAAAAATTTTCATTTTTTTTTTTCAAATACGTATTCCGCAAATGTAATAGAAAGTCGTGTGATGTTCACACCAGATTTTTTTTTAAAAGAATACTGATCATCCCTATATCCTACACCTATTCTACCTCTTTTTGATAGGCGTTCAATTATGTTAAGAGATATCTCACTTCCTCAATAAAGCAATGCGCGCACTTTGCGTCTCGAATACTTTCCGTCTCCGCTTCTACTAGGTTGTTTCCTAAAGGTGTGTCCAAACATAGTCGACCGGCCGTCGATTGACAAGGTCGAGGCAGTGTGGACAGTTTAGTTGACATGAGGTTTAACCCAAGTTACTTTTTATCATAAATGGTTAAACCTCTTGGCTGAAAATAGAGGTAGGTACACACTAGTACACAGAAATAGCTGTATTATGAGATTTATGAGTAAGTCATATTTGTTTAAAACCAGGTCAAACTAAGAGGAAGAACGAAATTTAAATGAAATTTTTTCTTTAAATTAAGAAAGAAAAAAGAAATTTGAGAGAGAGAGAGAACTGTATGTAACTGCTGAGGTCTTACATCCGGAAAGCGAAGAGGAAAGGAAGGCAGGATAGGAGAAGAACAGCCGTTCCGAGAACGGACCTCATCTATGTGGGATAAAATCCGCCCCGGGCGGGAATCGAACCCGCGGCCTAGCGCTTACAAGGCAGACGCTTTACCAACTATGCTGGTTTAGGTTTACCCTTAATTATCTGAGAATTTCAGTTGAAAATTATCGATCTTTTAAGGTTGTAGAGAAATTCGAATAAGTCTTGGAGTAATCACTTACCAAAATTAGGTGGTAGAGAAATTCGAATAAGTCTTGGATACAGAAGAAATTTGAATATTATACATTGACGCCTGGTAATGGCAGTATATGCAAAACGCTTTGTTTCAATAATGATTTCTTTTTCTCATTTTCCCGTTACCTAGTTAGGTATCTATAATTCTATACTTTATAATTATATTCTCTACTTCCCTTGTAAAGCATGTTTTTTTTTTATGGAAAGAGGTTTTCATGGACGGAATATAAGGAAAATTTTGGTAGGTGATTACTTTCTATGTAAGAATTTTGTTTTTTTAAGAAGAAGAATTTAGTTTTTTTCAAAAGACAATTTTTTTCGAGTTGAACAAAACGTTTCATATAAAATTTCATCACCTCGAAAATAGACAAGAGGTGCTTAAAATTCCCAAAGTAAAAGAATTATTAGGTCAGCTCAGGTCAGTAAAATCAATAAGTGCCTCCTAGAGATAATAAGCACCCCGTGGTATTCCTAGATAATAAGACAACACTGATCAGGTATTTGATGGGCACCCTAAATACCTAAAGAGATAAGTATTAGCCCTAAAATACCCGTAATCGAACTCATTATCACCTTTCTTACAGCTTGAGGGCTCACTTTTTTAATCCGAATTTTTGGAAATTATCGAAAGTAAGTAGCTAGGTTGGTTATTAGGGATTAGAGTACCCTTGATATTGAATTTTGAAAGCGGCAGATGCACCCAAGCACCCAATCAATGTACAGATGCATAGCGCTGAGAATCCTGCACCTTATGAGGTGATCTTGACCATGTGCCCCCCCGAAAATGATTTATGAAGTGTCTGTCTTTTGGACAGCACATACTGATTTTGCTTCCCCCACCTTTGGGGAGTTTTCGAATAGAGAGCAAAGATGATTTGGTAGATAATACATGAAAATTGAATGTAATTACTTATGTATAGGAAGGTAGGTACTTTTACTTATCAAGTTTTCACTGTAAAAAGATCAGTAGGAAATCTACATAACTAATGTATGTGTACCTATATGGGTTCGTTTTTGGTACGTTCTATTTTTGGTTCACAAATCAAGAGCGATTTCTAACTTTTTTTTTTAAACATTTCAGCGCGATTCGTGAACACATTCGTACATAAAGTGTATTTGGCACATCCACTAAAGTCTCAGTTCTTAGCTTCGATACTGAATGTGTGAAATTTCGAATGGTAGTGAATTTCTGCTCGATTGTGGCGCTGAAACGGTTTTTTTTTTTTTTTTTTTTTTTTACTGTTCTTTTAAACTGTCAGTATAGTGATTTTCACCTATTTTTGTGCGATACTTTCTCTGCGACTGCGTTTTTTCATTGTTAATTTTTTTTACGAGCCAAAATTTATAAATTGGGGTGTAAAATATTGTGCAAGGGTCTTAATTATGATTGGGAGTTCCAGGTATAAAGCGTGCAGGGTGTATTTCAAATGGCAACTTGGTATGATGGATCGCTTTATGGAGTAGGTAGGACGGTAGAAAGATGTTTGTTAATTAGAGACCGACTTCTTTGAGTTGGCGAAGCATGCTTCAGTAATTCAGTATAAACATTACTGGAAATTGGAAGTTAGTTGGGTAGGTATACTTTTTACCTGTATAGATGTATTGGAAACGACCTGGTAGGTATTTTCGATGAGAGAATGCAAAGTTTTCTTAGGGTATTCGCCATTGCAAGCACTGTTGTTTCATTAAATATAAGTAGGTATTATCACTATCGTATAACTAATCTCAGGCGGGTGAAATCAAGTTTAAGCAAAAGCAATGGATTTCATGACGTTTCTAGTAACTAAATAGTTGTCTCAAGAATTCCAAAACTCCCCAGAAATCCAAAGTTCCACGCGAGTTTAAAAGCAACATTTTTAATGTCTAAATTATATTATGAATTAAATTTAATTCTATTAGAATTCCGCGGCTTGGAGCCAAGATACAAGATATCTGAAACCGATTTGTCCGTTTGACCCTTTGCTTGTTTGCCTTACACGCTGGTACGCCAAAATGTCATTAAGCATTCCACATACCCACGGCACCATTGCTTACAAATATGATCACATAGTCGTAACAATTAATAATAACGATGATCATAAATTGCTACCAAAATCAACGTAATCAAAGCGGACAGGGTAGATGAGAGATTAGGTGAGATTACTTCAAACCCAAAACACAACTCCGACTGTAATCACAGCGATTTATTGAGATGAAAGGACATGGCTTATCTCTCTATTAACAAATTCTAATCTTCGAACAGAAATATCCAAAACGTTTTCTTCGTGTTTGATTTCTCTCCACAATTTCATATTTCATGCGATAACGTATCTCGAAATTCTCAATAGATGATTTGACGAGCGCTCAATAGCACAGCAAATGGAAGCTTGTGTGCTTGAATAGGCCTGGCATGTGATATTTGAAACTTGATGCTTCTATCTGATGGAGTACAACGATGTTGCTGCGATGATCCTGATAGAACACAAACATAACACACCTCCTCCTTCATGTAGGATTTGGTCAAATGCATTGGTTGATCACGGACGCGGATCCACATCCTTTTGACAATCCGAGCAATCCCCCCATTCATTACGACCTGTTTATCCGGTTCTAATTGCCGATCAGCTGGCTCTGGAAGTTGATTAATTAAATCCATGTTATTCATATGGTAATTGCTTAATTTGTAATGCAGGGAGTTGGGTAAAAAAACCGGATGCAGGTATTAATGTACGGAGGTATGTACATTATGTCTTGCTCTTTGCCAGCAACATTAATGTATGCAGGAATTAGTGCTCTTCAGAATAACTGAGGCTCTCCTTGAGATTGTCACTAATTTGATCTTGTTGGTGTCATTTCTGTGCCAGGGGGAGCCTACGTACTTGTGTTATGAAATATGAAGTATTAGGATAACATTCTTCAGAGACATACAATATCATATTACGATCAATAAAACGAACACTCTGGTTTGTCACTTTATTTATATGCGGTCTGCTTCTTAGATGTCGGTTTTATTCGTTTGTAAAATGTTGTTTTCTTATTTGCCAACTTTCTTATTTGGACCTGGCGAATCTTGTAGATGAGGCATTTGGAGACTCCAGACTCTATCCTGTTGTTGGTGTCTCAAACCCGAACTAGATTGAACCAAATGCTGAAATGTCCTTGGATAACCTTTAATAGAAATCTGGAGGCTGTGTTCCGCAGCAAACCACGGTTACATCATTCAGAACAGGAAAATCCCTCTCACCAACGTCACTTCACCGATTTTTGACTCTCATTACTCCTGCAAATGAAGTAGAGGGGGTGTCAGCTATTCAAGCAGGTAATTCAATCTAAATTTAACTCTCCTGAAGTTTAACAAACTACTCAGACTGCTGGTGCAGCTGCTGGCATTTGTGTTTGGAAATCGGCTCAGACTTTACAATATCCTCACGTGTCCCTTCTCTTGAGACGCGCGCGACAAATCAGGTTGGCCTTTTCATATTTTTCCTTGATCCCTTCTGTACATAATGGACAGGGTGCGGCGAAAGTCAAATGCTCTTTTGGGTATTGTCTGTCGTCCTGGATATTCCTGTCACAACAATATGATTCGTACACAAAAAGCCCTCTCTGAGGTTTAGGTTTTAGGTGCAAATAGCCCTAAAAGTTGAGTTAACCCTATACAAATGTGATTGAAGATCAGCAACCTGATTAATTCCCTATATTAACGCCATCGCCTGGTAATTATTCAAAAAGCTCGTCTTGGTGACCGCAGATATCATTTTTTGCCATGTGGAGACACTTACTTCTGCCAATAGGTATTATCCAAAGTTAAAACCGCCTTCACCAGTGCTTAACAGGAATTTCAATCTGCCCTCATGAGGCCAAGTATATCTCGATGTTTCCTTCTGTAAATGATGATACCAGACGGTTACCCGTCTAGATACGTGTCACGCGTGATGTTGCGTTACACAAAGAGCCAAGAACTGACCCCTGTGTGAGTCCACTCATGTAGTTAAATCCCGTATGTGTGAGTCCCTCCTGGTTGGTTTGCTTCAGTATTTTTCTTCACCCTTTATACCTTCAGTTTAGTGAGGTAGCTTTCTTTTGTTCTGCTATGTTTTGTGCATTACTGCTATTTCCTTCAGGGAGTCGAAGCTGCTAGGTAAGCTGGGGGGTTTTCTTTCTGTAAAATCAGTTCCAACACCTGCCTAGGTTTGCTTCTTCCTCAAATCTTTCCGCAAAGTCCGGGAAGGTTTGTGGATCAAAATTTGTTGGGCTTTCACATCTGAAATTGTGTGTGTTATTTGGTTTGTGTGCATTAATGTCGGTATGCAAAACTTTATGCTTCCCTGCGCAGTTTTAGTTTGAGTAGTTTCACTGAAACCAAAAACTCCTGTATATCTAGCATGTGGTCAATCTAGTTCCGAGCTTCCTAGCTTTGCTAGTTAGTTAATAATAATAATAATAATAATAATGATAATAATAATAAAATAATAATAACTATATTACTATTATTATTATTATTATTGTATTATCTTTTTTTTTACGAATCGCCCGTACGAACATTAGGTAGGTAGGTAATATAGGGAGAGAAACAAGTGGGTCACATGACTTTCAGCATAATTCATTCTCATCGACATTCATACCTCCTGCTGTGTTCTCAAGACAGACTTCAGACTTTGCCAATATCCGAGTCAGAATAATAGAACAGTTGCGCTTCGCTTAGGTACTTGGAAACAACACTCAAACATCAAATCTCAACAATATTTAAATAGCCTACCGAACGAACTAAAAGAAATAAACAACAAAAATGAAATGAAGAAGAAATTACAGAAATATTATCTCACTAACAATAATGAAGTATAAATACTAATGAAATATGTAAACCGTCCCTAAAAGTACACAAGTACCTACTTAGAGGGATATACAGGGTGTTTAACCTCAAAGTGCCCCATAGGAAATTAACCCGTAAAATCAGTTTTTTGCCCCATAAAACTCCCCAATACACTTTTCGAGTACACTAAGTATTCTTATTCTCTCTTATGGAACTTTTGACGAGGAATCGATTGGTGCAAAGGAGTTACGGGTTCGAGACTCGAAAAAAAAAAAAAAAATACTGTTTTTGAAAAGGCCTTCAACGGTTTCTGTTAAAGATATTTGAGCTGTCAAAGAGTCATGCCAATGTGATTTTTCACGCCAAATCGAATGGTGCTACTTTGAACACTATCTGACTCACGGGTTAAGGTCACAGGTTCGATTCTTCCCTGTGTCAACAAATTTTAATAATTTTCGAATGCGAATCCTATGTATTTTTTAACGAGGAATCTAATAGTTTAACTTATAGCTCTCTCCGACCAACGGTTAAGGAGTTACACTTTCTGTAAAATCAGTTCCAACACCTGCCTAGGTTTGCTTCTTCCTCAAATCTTTCCGCAAAGTCCGGGAAGGTTTGTGGATCAAAAATTTTAGGCTTTCATATCTGAAATTGTGGTGCTATTTGGTTTGTTTGCATTGATGTCGGTATGCAAAACTTTATGCTACCCTGCGCAGTTTTAGTTTGGGTAGTTTCACTGAAACCAAAAACTCCTGTATTTCTAGCATGTCGTCAATCTAGTTCCGAGCTTCCTAGCTTCCCCTGCGCAGTTTTAGTTTGGGTAGTTTCACTGAAACCAAAAACTCCTGTATTTCTAGCATGTCGTCAATCTAGTTCCGAGCTTCCTACCTTTGCTAGTTAATTCCAGGTGTAGAATTTTTCCACGTATACTGAATCCTCGATTATAAAGCAACACCTGTACTGATAGCCGCCCATCTAAGTTCCAGCCACAATCAACGTAGCTTCAGTGATCTATGAGAAACTGATACGTAGTAAGTCCACTGTCGCAAAGCCTTTACTGACTCATGGTAACGATCGTGATAGACTTTATATTCAAATCCTAGAGGGGTGTTGTGCGATCCTATTTCCGTCCGTCCACACATCAGGTATTATATTTTATTATGAAATATTTGTTGCATAGATTTTCGGTTATAATATCCAATACAATGACTATTGACAATAGGGCTACGAATAGTGGATGGCTACATTTCAGCACCTGTCTTCAGAATACCTTTGGGCTATAGGTTGTCTTTGTGCCACGCGCCTTGAAAATTTTCTGCAAGTTAATGTTTGATTTTGGAGGCACCCTGGCACCGGAGGAGACGAAATTTGAACCCTCGCATCGCTCGATGACGAAGCATTTTTAAAAGACCTAAATCCATAAGAAGAAACGCTTAGATCTATTGGTATTTGGAAATGTGGAATAGCATATTGTTTTCATATTATCTACGTACAGTTTCTTTGGATCGTTGAAACCTTTCTTGGGTTCTGAAACACCATTCTATAGCTGTTTATTTGCTAGTAGTTAGTTATAGATAATAACGATTTGACATGGGCTATTTGTAGACAAAAGTTTCCTGGGTAGGTAAAGAACTTACGTCGTCAGAAGAACAGAACCGTACAGAACGTCGTGTCTGCAAGGTATGACATGTATTTTTACAAGGACGCTTTGGTCTACAATACTGGATGTAACTGCATGTTTAGATCCTCTAGCTGCCCCTGTTCAAATTGTAACCATGATTGGAGATGACATCAAAATCGTTCCAATTCTCTCAAGTCTGAAGGGATTTCATCGTTCAATCTAGCACGTAGTATTCGTAAACCAAATTAAAGTGATTATTCACTTTGTATAGCTCACCTTTAGATTCTAGGTTCTTTTATGAACTCTTTTTTTTCTATTTCGGATATTTGTTTAATCTCCTTTTCATTGAAGAGTACCATGCTGTCTCAAGGCCGTAAAGGGTTCAAAAATCTTTGGATAACCCTTTGAATTTCCTTTTGTGAGGACATTGTTAAAATTCGAGCTTTGAGGGGGTGGATTCAAAGGTCTTCCTCGATTTTTACTTTTTTAAAGATTCTGGATTGATTTTTGAAGAGTTCTTCAATGTAACCGCATGATTTGGTTAGTATTTTTTCAGAAAACGTTCATTGTCATTATCTCTCAGTACTTAAATTTTCTCTTCCACCATATTTTGCAGAAATTAATCACCATCAGGAATCTAACCACTAATCAGTATTATTACCCTTATTCTGTATAATTAAGAAAACTAAATAATTAAACTATTTTTGAACTAACTTCTGTGAACACCAGAATACCAGACCCACTCCAGATGGTCAGTGAAGTAACCTTATAGTCCACAATTCTAAGGTTCTAATGACCCAAGAGCCAAAGGCTCACAACAGGTCTCCACAGGATAAAGAGATAACAAGAAACAGGGAAGTAATTGCGGCGAAATTTGATCCAATGTGCAACAGGTGAAAGATTCCTCTTCATCCAGAATTCTGAAGCATTTGGTGCAAAACGTTTAGAAAAGATGTTTAAAACCAATTTTGTTTGAGCATAGAACGTTTTGTTTGAGCCTAGAACTGCAGGTAGAAAAGGTGCATTGTGTACCCGAAGACCTTTGAAGCATGTGGACCCGTGCCTTGTTTATGTTTGAAGTAGACGGCAGCTTGCGATTATTACGCGTACGACCTTGTTTTGGGGCACCGTAACTCCCCTTCCTCGATCAAATCTAATGTGTGGGTTAGGACTATTTACTACGTATATATTAGGAACTAGGAACTCGTGTAACTATTCACTAAATTGAACACAATAAACGGAGAAGTATAGGATCTCGAGATGAAAAACTATGATGAAAATGTCATATTGCCGCAGACCGTTATAATCTGTTTCTTTTCTGAAGGAGATGATGACCATAGACTAATCCTAATCCAAACCAGTAATGTAATGATACATTAAATTTACTATTTATGATTTATTTGACAGCAGATCTTCGTGATAGTACCTCCTATGTACCTACTTATTTACTTACACAACCGACTTTTGAAAACAATTTGGCTCTCCGAAGAATTGCCCAAGATCATCTAAAATCGAATGCAGCCATGTTAAGAATAAGCAATATCAGCATACAGCCAATGTTATTTTTTATGCAGGTAGTTCAAGCATTTCAGCTTCGTTAGGACAAGAAAAAAGATAGCTGTTAATCAAAAGTGTACCAAAGATCGAATTCACACCCTCTCGCCCCCCTCCAAAAAAAGTCTAGCTAGAATCAGCAAAAAGATTCCACATACAGAGCACTCAAAAAAACATTTCAGAGACACTAAAAACTTGTAAAGAACCATTATTCCCTTTGTAAGAAAGAACAACCTGCCAGGATCTGCAATTCGGTCCAGGGTCCTTGCACCAGACGCTGTAAAAAAAAAATCTTTTCAAAGGAGCAGGTGCTCTGTTGTTTGGGGTGACATATTCTTAGCATCCTCCCTTGAGGCTAAGATCTATTCATCAGAATTGGATTTTATTCATTTTATTGTAAAAAAAATCTCAGAATAATGAAAGACATAAAAAAAAACCCCGAAGAATTCAACGAGCAAATTCCAAAGCAGCATAATGCAACCCCGATGGCATTTTTGAGGACAAAGGCTGTGGAATCCAAGATAACCTTGTGATCCTTTGAGAGGAAATTTAACCTGTCGGATTGAATGGCATTTTGATATAACCTGTTGAATTCCATATTGGCATTTTGATCATTGGATTTAATACAGAGATGCTCGCATATCTTGTAAAGATTGGGTTTACGGGAACAGAATCTCCTAATTGAATGTGGAATGTCTGTTGCATTTGATATAGTGGACAATTTGGCAAAATTCAAATAGGCTATGCCTACTCCTACTACTCTCTCTGTAAGGATATTTACTCTGCAGTGATGTACTGTACCAATCTGTGCCATGCCCAAAATACATACCTACATTGTATTTTGTTAATAGCCGATGCCCAATTCATCTCACCTCCTCAGAAACAGTAAGTAATAAGAATAACGGTGTGCCATTTAACTGTACAAGCCATAGTTCACACACACCTATAATTATCCAACTTAACTACCCTTTCAATTGGCAAAAGGGTGAAGCGAACCTATTTTTGAGGGTAATTTCAGACACCTTTTAGGACCAGGCTATTAATTGTAGCCTTCGGAAATTGAAGATCACAAAGAGGCACTTCGGACCAATTACTTCGGAAGAAAGAGATACACCGCACACGCAGTGGCGAAACAAGGATGGGTGACCGTCTGGGCCATCACGTGCTTGCTTTTCTCGGCCCCACTCAGACTAGGTGAGGTCAATGTGAGCAGCTACTTGGAATTCCAGCAAAAAAGGCAGAAAAACCTGATAACCTTAAACGTTACATAATAAATGGCTCTCAAACAATAAGTGACTGAGTGATGGATACTGGATGGTAAATATATTTTTTCTTCATATTTTCCTGAGGAGTTCCTTGAAAACAGGACTTTTCTCCAGAAGTCCCTCAACTCCCTCATTCTCCCCCCGCATTTCCGCCACTACGACCCGTGGCCCGTGCGGGTGTACGGTGGATTTCAGCACAAGGTGTTGTGGGTTTGATAATTGGAGGGCCTCGTCTTCTGCCAATTGGTTTACAGCCCTGGGGTTCACTTTGCATTACCGCCTGTACGCGGTGGAAGGTGTGTGAGGTTTGGAAAATTAACTACCGTTAATATGATTACAGGGTATGTGATATCCGTGGGTACCTGTCTAATTATGGTTTGTGAAAAATTAGGTCTCTGGTAAAAAGAGCTCCTTTTTGAGCGATTTTGTGGTTTACCAGATTTACCTACCTTATGAAAGAACCATAGCTTGAAAGAAATCATTGGTAGTTTTGTCATCTCCACCAGAGAAGTTATTGGTAGTTTTGTCATCTCCACTATTTACCTACGACTGCATTGAAGTTTATGTCAGGAAATTTCATGCTCAAAATAGATCCTCTGTTTTCATGTAGAATGGGCTGGAGCGGACTGTTGGTGCCTTGTTCACACTGCCCAGATAATGACTTGAAATATAGAAAGTGTATACCTAGGTATCTTTAGAGTGCTTTCGAATAGACAGTCCTCTGTTTATGTTAAACGGATAAAAGGTGCTTTATTTACCGTCTAAATGAACTATGAAACTGAAAAAGTACCTATTTTTAATCCAACAGAGCTACGAAAACCATACAGTATCATTTCAGTAACAAAATGGATGCTGTTAATGCACCAGACTCAAAAGGGGGGACTCACAAAAGTCTTCTTTCTTTTATTTTTAGTAGAAACACCCTCGTGGCAAACACGCGTCCAAAAATACCTTCCTCTCACTCCAGAGAGAGAAGAGCAGGTGTCCGGGGTCTCTTTCATTTGGGGTAACTTTTTTTTTAAAAAAAAAATACCTTTATGTGTAAAAATAAATCGTACATCAACATCATCTTGAACAAAAAATCGCACCATAACACCACCAGTCGTGATATCAGCTGTCTTGGATCTTGGAAATCTTAGAAATCGATCGTAAAAAAGCCTTTGACAGCATCATCCTTGAGAGGGTGATGGAGAAAGAAGTACCTAACTACTACCTACCTATAGTTCTGTTAGATGTATTTTACAATCTAGGCATTATTCAACAAAAGGGATTGCCAATCGGTCGGGTTAATGAACAAGACATTGGAAGAAGAAGAAGAGGAGGAAAAAAAAGAAGATGAGAAGGACATAGAAGAAGAAGACGAGGAAAAAGACAAAGGAGAAGAAGAACAAGAATACTGACTACTACACTTCTGAGCCTGGTAATTAGTACCTGGGTACGTTATATAGGTACCTAATCTATGTACCTATAACATAAATTGAAAGTTTCTTTCGGAGATCCCTAATCTAATAATCTTAAGATTCTCATTACCAAGTCACTTGGTACTTCATACATGCCTATATGATTAATATGATGCACGGAACATTAAGGTAATCCACTAGAAAACAGTAGTTGCTACTCTTCAGTTGAGGTTACACTTGTTAATCAATTAGGCCCAGAAAACCGCTACCAAATGAGCGCGACAAATTGCGCGCAGGGGGATCTGAAGCGCGGCCTAAGCGCATTAAGGACGTACTTGTGACGGAAATAATTACGTTTGGAGAAAACTACTTGTTTTGAGCGCTAACCGACTTTAAAGTAGCAAAACAGGCGCGAACCTCCTTACTATCATAAGTGTTAGAACGCCTAATCGAAAAATCTGGTGTGAACATCACACGACTTTCCTTATCCTATTGAATGATGCGGTCGAAACCCGCCAAAAAGCGGTCAAAATACCGCCAATCGCAGCATCTATTTTCACCAAACGTTTTGTGTTGCATCCTTGTCACATTTATGAACTTTAGCTTATACCGTTCCCAAGATATTGTTAAATTACACCGAAAAACGCCAAAAAGCGCTAAAATGCCGCCAAGCGTTGCGCCGGTCTTAACCAAAAGTTTCGTGTCGCATCCTTGTCATATTTGACATCTACATACCAAATTTCAAGTCTCTAGCTCTTACGGTTCTCGAGATATTTTGTTTACAGACAGACACACAGACAGACACACGGACACACAGACACACCCACGGACCAATGGCTGAAACTTTGGATTTAGGCTCTAGGGACCTCAAAACGTGTTTTGGCACTAAAAACTGACCATCGAAATTTTGACCCGATTACATTACTTTCCTTCCTATAGGATAAGGAAAGTAAAAAAAGTAGCAAAACCTGAGAACCAAGTACCAGAAGTAAGTTGCTTCGTATTGTTTCGTAATTGGAATCTTCACATACGTTTATGGATGTAACATTTTTATGCCTGTAGTTTAAAATTGACGAGTTAGGTCTTAGTTCTGACTGTATAACGTTCAATGTTAAATTGTGGATGTTGGGTATTTGGAAAGATTAGAGAAACTTTTGGTGTTTTGGCGCATCCACTATTTCCTAATGACTCCTGGGCGTTATTTAAGTGCTAGGTCTTTACAGAACTACTATAGTTACGTCAGTTTCAATAGCTCAATATGATCTTGAATGCACTCAAATCAGTGCTGTCACCAAGATGAAACCAAGACGAAGGTTGAGATGCATTTCAACTGCAGCTCAGTAAAACGTCAAAAGAAGAAACCCCCCTTCTTTCAATTAGAACACTCATCCCCCTAGATGCAAAGCAAATGACCTGTTTCTATTAAGAGGGACCCCATGTTGCGGTGAAAGCCCGATTTTCGGGTGAAATCGAATACTCACACTTATTTCAGAGATTGTTTGATAGAGAGAGAGACAGAGAGAGAGAGAGAGAGAGAGAGAGAGAGAGAAAGAGGAGGCAGAAGGCTAAGAGGCACAGCAGCCTTTGGCTATCTTAGGCTAAAAACAGAGAGAGTAAAAAGCTTTTTGCTCTCAGTTCTATGCGGTTTGAAGTTGTCACTCCCTTCTAAGTCGATGCTCTATGATGTGCTATTCTCTCCGCTCGACTCTCTCTCTCTCTCTTTTTTTTTTAGAGGTTTGACAGAGGGAACTGTAACTACTAGGGTCTTATCGTCCCGAAATCGAAGAGAGAAGGAACACAGGATAGGAGGAAAGCCAGCCGTTCCGAGAACGAACATTTTCCCATCAGGATAAAATCCGTCCCGGGCGGAAATCGAACCCGCGGCCTAGCGCTTACAAGGCAGACGCGCCACCAACCAAGCTAACTAGGCTGACTTCGCTCCACTCTGTTTTCAGCCTTATGCGCAGCCTAAATCGTGGTCGATAGTACATATGTTAGTGATGGCGTTTCTCCCTGTGTTTTGCCAAGCATTTTGGAAAAGACTCCATTTCACCTAATGAATTTTGCATGTGTACATAAAAATAAACATACATTCTATTATGAAGCATTATTTTGATTCCATTTTAATTTGCAGCCTTTGATCACGGCATAGTTTCCAGAGAAATAAAACCGGAACTAGATTCAGTCGTGAGGTTTTTGTATCCTGCCTTTTTACTCCGTCAAGATGTGATTTGAAGATTTTAAAGATCTCTTTTTTTTTTTTCTTCTTCTTCTTCTTCTTCTTCTTCTTCTTCTTCTTCTTCTTCTTCTGCTCTTTCGAGGTTTAAATATAATTTTGGGGTGCTTTACCCTCTTTATTCGGCAGGTGTGCGTTATGCACCCTGTTTTTAAGTACTTATGATGCACATGTTGATTAGGAGCGACATGTTCTCTATCCATTCAGTCTGCAATCCGGAGTGGTTCTATTTTGGGTGCGCTTTTTGGGGGGTCGAAAAATGTGCTGATATTGTATGAGGTACAGATCTAATACGGAATGACATGGAGCTTGAAGATTACTCTTTTAGAAGCACCTTTTCAATGATACCTACTTTTTTTTTCTTTTTTTTTTATTATGTTCCCCGATATAGTAGCTATGAATATGAAGCTGCGTCCACAACTAATCCACGATCCATCGACCATCGTTCATTGACTAAGTGTGGACGCTGCCTCTGGCCGTCTTCTCAGCGCTGTATCAACACCAGTGTTTTAGTGCTGAACCATTGTCGTGGTTTCGTCCATTTTCTGTCCACATACAAGTAGGTACATTTTTTTTTCTTTATCGACCTTCTCAGTACTGAGCAAACAACTGGACAGGACCATTTTTCAAAGAGTTCTTTTTGGAACCAAGGTACGTGTAGGGGCACTTCATCTCCTTATTAGTCTTATTACTCGAAAGTCAACAGCACAAGATGGCGTTTTCTGAGAAACATGTGACACTGATGGAGCTAAGAAAAATTCTAAGTAGGTTAACGACTCCTGGAAATATCTAAGCAGATTAAAAAAGGCCGTCACAGTCTCATCAGAGACACAAATGGACCGCTTTATATTCTCTAGAAAGCACCTTGAATAGACCTTACAGTAGTATTCAATGAAATTGTGGTTGTTTTCAGTCTCTTGTCTCTGAAATTGAAGGCTTTTTCTCAAGAAGTTCATAATACTACTGAAATCCTTTTTGGGTAAAACAGTTTTTCTAACGGGGAATGTTGTTAAAGTCAATCGCAGAAAGAACCATGAGTGATCATCTCAATTATTCACAGAGATAGACGAATTTTTGAAAAATTATCTCCATGAAAAACCTTAAAGTTGCATTATTAAAAAAATTTAAAACTCAATTTCGTCGTTAGGTCCTCCTTGATTGAAACGCTTCAATTGATCATCTCTCGAGTTTTTTTATTCATTAAATGAATAAAAAATTGAATATATTTACCGAATAGGTAAATAAAACCTTGTTCGTGCTTTGACATATCCTTTGGGACTTTCAAATAGGGTATGCCTTAGTTTTTTCTTATTCATTAGAGAGTTTACTTGGTCTCTCACCTATTCTTTTGAGAGTTCATCGCTTCTTTGATTTCATTGTCGTGGGTATGTTCTATCTTATTGATGATTTCCATTATATTCCGACAGATAATTTGGGTGCCTGATTACTGATTATGTTGAGATCTTTAGATATCTGGTATACTTTTTAGTTTATAAGCCTCATTCAGGAGCTTGGTCAATACAAGATAATCAGGAAGAGCTCACCCATGAATAAATATTTGAACTTGGAAACCTCTGTAGTCTAATGGTTGCGGGTTTGATTCCCGGTCATGTGACCACAGTAAAGTTATTTAAGACAATATTGTCCTCAACAAAATAATATAATTATCGCAAGTGGGATTGAACTTGTTGTCCTCATATAGGCAGGTATAGGGTTGCTTTAACTGATTTTATTTAACTTTTCTCAAGACAACCCAGACTCCGCCCACGCAAGCTGACAGCAAATTGCACAAGATAGACAACAACTACAATAAGACTCAAGCACTTATAGGAGAGGAAAAGAAAATCATATTGAAAAATAGACATCAAAGAAGGTACATATAAAACCCCTCAGACACATGCCCCAAAGGAAAATAACCAAACCACACAAATTGTTATCAACGTGTAAGATCAGATATAAAACTGTCACATGCACTGCAGAATTTCCAGATAGGGACAAATGGACAAATTAACTGTCAAAATGGAGACATCGAGGCTTGTGCAGTTTCTGGCCCCTTATCAGGGATAGACAGGTTTGATCTATTTGGCAAAGGGATAGTTCGGGGAATAAGGGAGACCGCAAACCACAATAGCAATTCAAGCATACCTTATGCCATTGGCATTATCTCAACCAGGAATCCGTGATGTTTATCTCTCAATTTGTTTCGTTGACATGAAATCCCTCGTCTTCTCTTCAGAGGGCGAAATGTGGTATCTACAGAGCAAGGTGAGGACGGTGAGGTTCGGGGGAAGAAATTGAAGATCGATTTTATCTTTCAGAAAATCACATCCCAAGATATATTTCAGTACTGAGTACGGTTTTTTCTCAATTTGTCCACAATAATGCAGCTTGTGATCTGCACAGCTTGTGAGGGATATCTGTGGACAGAGTTTTAGGCTAGAGTCGTATCCTCGCGAGCTGCAGGCTTTTCCCAGCCCGACTTAGGTTGGGTAAGGTGAGGCTGGTACTGGGTACTGGAATTCCTACCTATTTTAAAGAAGAAGAAAAAGTTGTAAGCTACAACATGGGCTATTGAAAAACAAGAGAGCTCTAGAGTGATAATGTGATATTCAATGTTCACACCAATTTTTACACACTGTAGTCAGAAGTTCAAAGCTGGTGCATACTTCTGATTGGCATTCTTTGTTTAAAGTTAGCTAGATCATTTATATTGGGCCATCAGGACCCAAATCTTCAGTTCTACTATTTAAGTAAGTAGTCCATATTCAATGACAGGCTCATATTGATTGGATACCAAATGTACCATCATAACTTTAACTGAGCTTAACCCTTCGGTATCCATGTAATCATTTTCTATTTTGCTGCGTAGTTAACCCAAGTTGTGACTGCCGCATAAGTCATAACTTATAATAGTGGAGACGACAAATTACCATTTAGAATTTTTACTTTCCTCAAACCTACCTATTAATTAGTGGAGATGACAAAATTCCCAATTCGTATTTTTAATACTTATTAGCGGAGATGGCAAAACTACCTACCCTTCAAATATGTACACTCCTGTTATTTTTATTAGTGGAGATGACAAAAGAACCAAGAAAAGTCGCTGAATATTTAACCCAAAGCAAAGAGCAAATTTTGAATGTGATTTTGCTCCTTAATTTAAGTAGGTATGCAAAACGCTCATCACCAATAATTTTAATGTTCTCTTTTAAAAAAGAAGAGCAGACATTGTGAAACTTGTGCAATCCTTAGTCCACCGTGGTGTTTCTTAATTGCTGAAAGTTATTTGCCTTTTTTTCGTCCCAAATTTGACATTTCTGTGGAGGACAAACTTGTACACAGATAAGGCCATTAAAATAAGCAAAAAAGAGGAGGAAGACGTGAAAAAATCGGACATTAATGGTTTAAACTTTGTGAGATGAGTGACAGATTGATTTCACCTAAGCGTAGGAGTCAAGCAGTTATCAATGTTTTAAGCTCAGGTATTTATACAGGACGTAACAAAGGTATAGATCCCCAATTGTATTTGGATTATTATCAGATAGTTTTTTTAAGGCTTAATCCACAAGTCCAAGGCCCGTAATTAATTTTTACAAAAATATCCTCCGACTAGTAAGACTAGTTGCTTCGGTGTGCACCAGGCCTGAAACTTTTGCCCAATATCGATTTGATCGGGAGGTAGGTACTAAAGTTCAAACCCCACAGTCATCTGTCGGCACCGAAATAGAAACTTCTACCTACCTGTTGATCAGATGAAATGATATCGGTAACATATTTTTTCGGAAACGGAGGTCTTCACCAAGACGTAGGAGAATTTCAAATTCTTGGTATATGTACACTGGAGCACAAAAAATTGGTGCAGTTTGTTTGATAGTGCTTTAACGTCAGTGTATTTCTTATGGTGATTTTAGCGATCAAAAATTGGTCATATCTCAGGATCGGTTTAGATTTTCGCAAAATCCTTTCTTGTTGCACACCTAGACCATAAAAGGAATATTCCTATCAAATTTCAGCTTTCTAGGTGTTGTGGTTCTGGAGATAGAGTGATCAGTGTGTGAAATGTGAATGAGTGAATGGATCTTGTTCTTCTTATATTATAAGAACGAGATCCATTCACTCATTCACATTTCATAGTTCACACACTGATCGTTCTATCTCGAGAACCACAACACCTAGAAAGCTTAAATTTGGTAGGAATATTCCTTTTATGGTCTGGGTGTGCAATAAGAAAGGATTTTGCGAAAATCTAAACCGGTCCTGAGATATGATCAATTTTTGATCGCTAAAATCACCATAAGAAATACACAGAGTGCAGAGACTGCGGGAGAGAAAACTTTTCCTCGCTCGCCTAATATTTGAGTTTCGTTTATGTTTTTAGTTTGATAACTACAAGTTCGGCCATGCCTTTTCCACAAGATTGGCCATGCCTCGGGATGCACTAGCGGGATTCCGGAGCGAAGCGACGGAATTCAGCTAGTTATTCATTATATGATTGCTAAGGTCTTCAATGCCGGGGTTTTACCCTCCATTCGCCGGTCAATCTACCCGCCTACTCACATTAACCATGAGCATGACCTACCTGAATGGGGCCGGGAAAAGCCAGTAGCACGCGATTGTCCAGTTGGTCACACATTCGGATACTAGCCACGCGCAAAATTGCTTAACTTCAGTGATTCTGGGAAACAGGTGCATTCAAAGTTCTGTCGCCACTCGCTAGATACCGACTTTGGTTTACTAATAGATAGTAGTTGACAATATTTTCCAATGAAAATATTTTTGATATTTCAAAAGTTTCCAAGTCGATCCGTCCCAAATTTTTCGCCCATGAGTGTACATAGTTTGCGTGTGAATATTTTAGGTATTCAGAATTTTTTTCCGTTGTTCTTCGACTCTTAGACGAAAACAAACATGTTGTGTATAAAGTTGTAGGCCTCTGGCCTCTAGGTAAGAACATAAAGCACAACCTATCGTAGAAGACAGCTTCTCTAGCCTCTTTGAGTCCTTATGACTCAGAACTCGATGATAAAAAAAACTAGATACCTACTGTTAATTTACCTAGATTACATCAAAAAGGTGCTCTTTTCATTCGAAATGCCTGTGTGCCCACTGTCCAGCCCAGTAGGTATTAATGTTATACCCTTTTTTTTACAGTTGAGATCCTGTCAGGTCGGGCTTTATCCCACCTCGCCTTAGATGTCATTATAAAGCTGAGTGCACCCCGAAATAGCCTGCTTTCTAGGACCTTCACACACCTAGGTGCAAGCTTAACATTACTTCATTCAGTGATTCGGGAACTAGTACAATCAAGGTGCTGTATCTTTCTTAATGTTCGTTTTAACATTCATAATGAAAATGCTCCATGCTTCTTTTTTCTTTCACAGGCGATAAGGGAGATCGAAAGGCACATACAGTAGAACCTCGATTATTTCAACCTCCATTATTTCAATCCCAAAATTAGTTCAAAACAGGGTATTTATTAACCATTTTGTTCTTTTTATCTAAATTTTGCCCCCTTTTCCATTGTTTTATACGGAATTTCAATTATTTCAACTTTCAATTATTTCAACTACCCTCGGTCCCAATAAGTTGAAATACAGGTTCTACTGTACCTCCCTCGATGCTGTTCACGTCCCAGCCTAGGACCCCAAGAGGCAAGGTCCAATCTTAAAAGAGGACTATACCAATACCTGTCTGTCATTTGTAAACACGGTCCAAGTTGTACGTTATCCTGGCGCCGAGCACAGCGGCCATGCCTTTTCCACAAGTTTGGCCATGCCTCGGGATGAACTAGCGGGATTCCGGAGCGAAGCGACGGAATTCAGCTAGTTTTTCGTATAAAAGCAAGCAAAATTATTTGTAGCTAGACTAGAATATGGTTCAGTGATGGTTGATGCAAATTAATTTAATGGACATCTGTGTACATTGTAAGTTTATTTTTTAAGAAATATCTAATAAATAGGTAATTGTAAGTTTGTGAGTAAGGAAAATACAAGAAGGAAAAGATATTTTTCACATAAAATGTACGTCTGCATTTATTTTCTACATTAGAACTATCTACCTGATGTACCTATAGCTTCTCTTTTGTGTCCGTACTGAAGTTAGTATTTTGCAGAAATGTTTACCTATTTTTAGGTAGTATCATTACAATTAAGTCCCCCCCCCCTCCTTCAAGTTTCGTTGTTCATTTCCTTTGAGTGCAGAGATGTATAAGAAGAAACTATTTGACTACTTTCTAACAGAGTCTAACTAAACCCTACTATATTATGCTTTGTAATCTAGTTTCACGCAGCACGCTATAGCAAAGTGTAGGTACATATCTCCATTCTACTAGTTTTCTATCATAAGATTAAAAAGAAAATGATGCCAGAGTTATGCTACAAGCAACGTTTACTTTAGTTTTGTTTGATGTGCTTTTCCTCTAGTCGTACGTGGCTTTCAAACTAACCTCTTGTCTATCTTGAATAAAAAGAGGGGATTTTAACTGTGGTCTGAATACTTAAGGCTCGTATGTCGTTCCCCACTTACTTCTTACTTGAGGCTCGTCACAAATGTCGTCCCCCACTTACTTGACTTGGATTCGAACTACCACCAACTTTCGAATCCGAAGTTCATCATGCTAAACTACTACACCACTGAGGTTAGTGTCTAACTTGAGTATGTATTACAAAACACTTTGCTCTACCATTCGATATTTCTTTATCCTCTGTTGTCTCAGTATCTCTTCAATATCCGCTGCTCTCTTCTTATCTACTTCATCAAGGATTTCATCTATTTTGTACATTTGTAGCATTACAGTTGCAGAAGCTAGGACGCCGTGAAATATTGTTTGAGCAATCAAGCCTCCAGACATCTTCTTGGTTGTCCTTAGGAATATCTCCAGCATTTCTTTTCTGACTTTTGGATCTTTGAATAGTTTTGCCTGAGGTGCCACGATTGATCCTACATTGGATGCATTCTGTAAATGAAGGGAGAAAATACAAGTACAATAGATGGGTACATTTTGGAAAGGTTAAACAGGTAAGGTGTTGCATACTTGCCATACACAATTTTCATGCTTGTAAGTAGGTAGAAGTACATATTACTGTAGTTATAACGACACTTGCTGGTCCCATCCTCTCACTCAGTACAACTAAATCTGTACATGATGCAGCATCAGATACCCAAAAACTTGGGCACTACATATTCCATAATTAAATTCCATCAGTTTCTATTATTAGGTACTGCACACATTTTTTCTTCATATACGAGTAGGATTACCCGTATTTTGTAGGTATGGGAAGAGGGAGAGTGAGGGGGCTGTATCAATATCCATTCATTTCTCGTCCCGTGTACTCTCTTTACAAGAAAACGGTTCAACCTGTTTTAGTGATTATTTTTTAAGCGCCTGAAAGTAACGTAGTTTGCTTAAAAAATTGTCTCTTTTCAACCTGATTCAAAATGCAGTGCTTCAAAATATGCTTTGAATAACCATAAGTTTAGGTATGATATGAATCTAATGATTGAGGTAGACTTATTGTGTGTAGCGATTAATATTATGACATGTTTGCCAACATATTATGGATCACTAAAACCTCCCTTCTTCCAACATAAAGGATGGGTATCCCATTCACAATAATGATGATGATAATAATAATAATTGATATACAAACTCACCACATATGAAATACTATAGATAGACAAAAAAGGATACAAAATGCTTGATCCAATCTGGATGCCCATGGCCTGTACTTGAATGCAAACAGGACAAATTTCCTCTTTTAAAAGTATAGGAGGAATCACAATCTGTAAAAGAGAAAGTTTAGTGTTTAGCTAAATTCCTTTTTTATTTATACATAAGTATTAGCAATACTTCAGTATTTGGTTACAAAGTAAGAACGGATGTGTTTGCATCTGGCATGCCTGGTTTATAGAAGTATGTCAGATGTGTTTAAATTTATGTCAAATAAATATGTACAAAAATTTAATGTAGGTACTTAATCATGTGATAAAAGAGGGGTGAAATTCACTTGATTTTCATTTAACAAATGGAACATAAATGTACAGCTAAAACAGGGTTTCATACCACATTTAAAATAATGATCATTATTTAACTTACATATCTATAAAGCAAATAGTTTGCCAACACTGGTGCATACACTCCTGGTATGCTTGTCAATAAATAACCATATTTTCCAAGTTTGAAGATTTTTCTTATTCGTGATGTCATAAAAATGGATGATAATCCTGCACACACAGCTAATGTAGCATTGCATCCCTTGAATGGCCATCTGAAAGTAGTAAAACAAAATATTCAAGGTTAGGTACCTATATTTCCTAACTAGTACCGTTAGCATGGTGGGAGCACTTCAGATGAATGAGCTTGGCACACACATAATATTCAAGGTTAGGTACCTATATTTCCTAACTAGTACCGTTAGCATGGTGGGAGCACTTCAGATGAATGAGCTTGGCACACACATGTTTAACTCATGAATAATTTCAATTAATTTTTGGGTTCATATTGGATTTTGGAGGCCTAATGGAGGAGGAGGAGGAGAAATTTTAATGAGTGAATTCAACAGTTTATTGGACAAATAATTCTCAAGTGAATATAGATATATCAATGATTTTCTTACGATTTACTGAATCCCAGTTTTTCAATTGAGTCCCAAACCATATCACTAGCTTGTTTTTGGGTGAGGATAATTGCATCATTGGGAGTATCTGTGTAAGAACTTTTCTTGTAAACCAAAGGCATCTTCAAACCAAAAGTTGACTGACCACTCTAAATTCTACTGCTTGCTGCAACACAGAAAAAGTGATAAAATGACAAATCAAAATCCATATAAAACATGGTGTCATCTTGTATTTAAATGGTGTATGGTGGTAAGTATAAAACATGGTGTATGATGTGATAATGGCATAGGTACATTATGTTCATATCAAAAGTGGGTGGTGTCTATGTTCCAATCTAATATATAACAAGCTGGGTCCATTCCTCCGGGAATTTTTTTGCCCGTAGTTTATTCAATCCTATGGTGAAGGCTCTGATGAGGACACTTCTATTCATTAGCATGGTTTGTTTATTTTCTCTTGGGTTGATACTAGGCAATGGTTGAGGGTTGGGACTCAACTATGGATGCCTACTTTGTACATGTCCACAACAAGGACCATAAACCCCAGTGTAGACTCTTTACCATTAACCCTCACACTAGATTGTGTTTAATGCACTCGACAACTATCAGAGGCCATTATTACGAGTGTGGTTAAAAATCTTACCTGTCACTCACACACATACAGAGCTTGTTAAATTCCTGATGACAAATGAGAGACGATGTACCTATACTTGTCAACCCATGTTTAGTTTCCTGTTCGTTCTACATGAATAGAGCCTGTTCCCACTTGTCGTGAGTTTCATCCGATTTTTTCCCCGAATCTCCTATAGGCAATGTAATTCCCACATATCCCGCTACACACGATACGATCTTTTCCCCCCCGAACGACACAAAATGACCGTGTAGGCAATGTATATGAATGTAATTTTAATAATGAGAGAGTTCCCACTACATACGACACAATTTTTTCCTAACAAAAGGAAAGTAACAAAGTGGGAACGGGGTCTCTTTAGCAGTGGTATGTTTTCGATGTTAGAGAAGCACCGCTTCTCTTCTTATTCAAATTCCCAGAGAAATCCCTTTCCGACTTCCGAGTTGTTGAGCTCGATTTTTCCAAAGAAGCTCCAAATTTTCGAAGCCTAGCCTACTGTAAAAGAGAAAAATGATCCTAATTTTGGGAGGCCGGGCCCCCTAACCCCCCCCCCCCCCTCTCCTAAATACCCACCTGTTTTATCATATTCGACC